>NC_091472.1:173228586-173517791 GCF_036971445.1 Narcine bancroftii | reverse complement strand
ACGCGCTTTGGCGTCCAGTCTGAACCCGGAAGTTGTTGCTCAGCGGGACAGAAAAAGAAGCGGAAAAGACGCATCGGCTAAACACTGAAACTTCAATGCAAAATGTTTCAGTGTATACTCAGTCGCTCTTGATGAGACCACAGACATCACTGACACTGCCCAGCTCGCAATCTATGTTCGTGGTGTTGATGACAATTTTGAAGTCACAGAGGAGTTGCTCACAGTAATTCCAATGCATGGCCAGACCACCACTCAGAAGATATTTTACTAGCTGTGTGATGCCATTGAGAATGCCGGTTTGCATTGGAAGAGGTTTGTTGGAATAACAACCGATGGAGCGCCATCAATGACAGGGAGGAAAAATGGACTGGTGGCACTTGTTTAAAAAAAAACTGGAAGAGGAGAGTGTGGAGGAGGCCATTGCTCTGCACTGGATTATCCATCAGCAGGCTCTTTGCAGCAAATGCCTGAAGTTTGACAATGTGATGTCTGTCGTTGTGAAATGCATCAACCAAATCAGATCAAAAAAAAAAAAATCAGATCCAGGAGCTTAAAGCTCCTGAGGAAATGAAATTTTTTTGGTCGAAATGGAGTCAGATTATTGGGATGTGCTCTACTTCACTGAAGTACGTTGGCTCAGCAGGGGAAACATATTGTAGTGGTTTTTTGAGTTGAGAGCGGAAGTGAAAGCCTTCATGGAGAAAGATGGGGTTGCTGTTCCCGTGCTAAGTGATCCCAAATGGCTCATGGACTTAGCTTTTCTTGTTGATATTACACATGAGCTTAATGTACTGAACAAGAAGTTACAAGGCCAGGGGCAACTTGTCAGTGCTGCCAATGACAACGTGAGAGCATTCTCTGCGGAACTTGTGTTATGGAAAGCCCAGCTTTCTCAGACAAACCTTTGCCATTTCCCAGCATGCAAGGCACTCATGGATTCAGGCACACCATTCAGTGGTGAGAAGTATGTGGATGTCATTTTGAAGCTACAGGAGGAATTTGATCACAGATTTGCAGACTTCAAGGTGCACAGAGCCACATTTCAAATTTTTGCGGACCCCTTCTCCATTGATGTGCAAGATGCCCCTCCTGTGCTTCAAATGGAGCTCATTGACCTGCAGTGCAACTCTGAACTCAAAACCAAGTTCAGGGGGGTGAGTGGAAAAGCAGACAAGCTTGGGCAATTTTTGAGAGAATTTCCCCCCAGCTTCCCTGAGCTTTCCCGAATGTTCAACTGGACCATGTGTCTTTTGGGAGCACATACTTGTGCGAAAAGCTCTTCTCTACCTTGAACTTCATTAAGTCCAAGTACAGGTCCAGACTTACTGACGAGCATCTTCAAGCCCTACTGAGGGTCTCAACTGCCTCCTCCCTTAAGCCAAATGTGGCTCGGCTGTGTGAGAGGAAGTGCTACCAGATCTCTAGCAGTAAGAAGTAGGCAGAAGAAGACATGTTCATAACAGTTTATGTTCAATGTTCCATTCATGTTCAGAAAGTTAAAGGTTAAAGAACAGTTAATACAGATATTTGAATCTGAATAATAATAATTACATTTCTCCAGTCAGCAACTATATGTGATTTCTTCAGTCTTCTATATCTGCTGTATTATTATTATTTTCATTTTATTTATTTATTACTGATTTTATTTTTTTTTCTTATGAATTGTTAATTTATTTATTTTTTCATCTTATTTTGTGTTTTTTAAAAAAAAATAAATAAATAAAAATAAAGACATTTGATAACCTTGGAATGTTTTTGTAAGAGCTTTTCTTGTGGAAAACCTGATGCGGCCCAGCCTCAACCAGACTCTATCTCCAGTGGCCCCCGGGTAAATTGAGTTTGAGACCCCTGCTCTACAGGAATATTCCCCTTTTGGCTCTCTCCTTCCTTCTCGTCCATCCGATACCATCTGCCCTTCCCTAACAGCTCTCTTTATTACCACTGATGTCACCTTCTCATCGGTTTCTGGCACTGGCAGCCTTTGTCTCAACTTATCAATCAGCTTCAACCTGTATGCCTCATTTCCCACCCGGCCCCGCACTTGGTTCGGCCAGGTGGAGGCCCAGTTCCAAATCAAGCAGATCTTCTTGGAGTCCACCAGGTATTTCTATGTCGTCATTTCCCTCGACCAAGAGACCGCTGCCCATGTAGACAACCTCATCCAAGCACCACTGGAGGAGGGTAAATATCTAGCCTTAGAAAAACTCCTCATAACCATCACGCAGAGGCAGGCCTCCCACACGCCAAGTCGCCAACGGTGCTGGTTCTGGGGGTGGGGTTTATATGGCGACACACAAATCTGCCGTGATGAACCGGCCCCACTTGTTACACGCGATTGGCGGGACAGTCGCAGCAGAGATGGCGACGTGTTCCCAGCTCTCTTCCGCTTCACGATGGAAGTTGGCATGTGTGCTTGCGTCAGCGTGATGCAAGCAGCAAGGGGTATGCACTGTCTGGCTGCACAGCTGAAAAGCAAGCATGCAAAGTTTAAATAAACATTCCTGCTGCAACCTCAGAGCTCACAGTCTGTGACTCCATTCTGTTCACTTGCTCGCGTCCAGCACACTACAGTTTGAGGAAAAATTTTGGAATCTATAATAAAGGATATAATGACCAAAAACTGAAGAATAATAAAGTTGACTAGAATCAACATGAATTCATTGAAGGAAAATCATATTTTACTAATTGTCTCGAATTTTTCAGATTTCAGATTTATTGTCAGAGGACATACAACCTGGACATTCCTTTTTCCTGCGGGCATGGAAGAATTACCCCTAATTGGTTGTGCAAAAAATAATCTGTGAACGTGTAAACAAATAAAAGAACTATAAACAGATAACGAATGTAAACAAACTGCAATGCAGAGAGCAAAAGAAAATCAATCAATAAAGTGCACAAGTAAGAGTCCGTAAATAAGTCTCTGATTGACTTGTCGCTGAGGGTTCTAATGATTGGGTGGGGGTGGAGGGTAGCAGCTGTTCCTGAACCTGGTGGTGCAAGTCTTGTGGCACCTATACTGATGGCAGCAGCGAGAACTGAGTGTGTGCTGGGTGGTGTGGGTCTTTGACAATTGCTGTTGACCATCAAAAGCAGCTTTCCCTAAAGATGGACTCAATTGTGGGGAAGGCTTTGCCTGTGATATTCTGGGCTGTGTCCACTACCTTTTGGAGGGCTTTATGCTTGTGAGTATTGGTGTTCCTATTCCAGACTGTGATGCAACTGGTCAGCACACTTTTCACCACACCTCTGTAGAAATTTGCAGGGCTTCAGGTGTCATACCAAACCTCCGCAAACTTCTGAGCATATGACGCATCAAAGAGAAGAGAGGAACCAATGAATATGTCTTTGAAGTTTTGGAAGGGGTTCAATGATTGGTGTAGGGATATGCAGCGCCTTTACAGCACCAACAATCAGGACTAGACCTGTGTTAGAATCCCACGCTGTCTATAAGGAGATTGTACATTCTCCCTGTGTCTGCGTGAGTTTTCTCCAAGGGGCTCCAGTTTCCTCCCAACCATCAAAAATGTACCAGGGTGTAAGTTAATGGGGTGTAAATTGGGAAGCATGGATTCATAGTACTGAATTAGCCTGTTAGAGTGCTGTATGTCTAATTTTTTTAATTTAATAAGGTCTTGGGAGGGTGCTCAACAAAATTTAAATTTATAGAATTGGGTAATAGACTAACATGAACTGAGAATTGGCCACCAGACAGAAAGGAAAAAATAAAACCAATGAATTCTTCTCTGGTTGATGATTGTGATTAGTTGATACCACGGGGATCTGTGCTTGGACCACATCTTTTTACAATCTATATCAATGGTCAAGGGGACCAAGCGTCATATTTCTGAGGAAGGAAAAAGAGTTCAAGAGAAAGGATAAGATGGGAGAATGGATGAGAATGTGGCACATGGAATATCGTATGAAAATCATCCACTTTGCACACGAAGGAAAAGTGGTGAGAGATTGTGCGGAGTTAATGTTTAAAGGGACCGAGTATGCAAGTTTTGAATTCTCTAGCCCACAGAATTGAGGGCCATTTGTTTTGTTCATTCCAAAAGATCACTAGATTTCAGAATATTATGGAAATCAAGGATTGTCCAAGAAAATAATGGTGAGGGAGATCAGCCATGATCTTAGTGAATGACAATGCAGTCTCTTAATCTAGATAATTTTGGGGGTTGGGGGGGTTGGAATTGTCAGAATGGTATATTGTGGAGTATCTTAATTCTATGTAGTTAGTCTTCCAGAAAGCATTATATTTCACTGTAAAGGGAATACTGGGAGTTGAACAAAGTCTGCAGATGCTGTGATTGAAATTTAATACAGTACACAAAAGTGCTGGAGAAACTCAGCAGGTCCTACAGCTTCATGTGGCAAAAATAAAGATACATAATCAATGTTTCTGGCCTGAGTCTCAACAAGCTGTGTATTATTTAGCATGCATTGGGTATCAGGAGTGGCATTTGTATGATTCACACATTTTAAAAATATGACGTTGTACATTTTAACTGGCATAGAACTTTTTTTTAACTCTCTTGTGCAGTCCAGAGACACACGCACTCTCAAATTTTTACTTACGCACTTGCATGTGATCATTTTATTCAATCAACATCAAGGTTAAGCAATCTTTGATTAAGGCAGATGATTAAAAATGAGCCAGAATAAAGATTGAATCAAATTATAAGGACTTTGGCTGGGAGTAAAACTGCGATTAAACCAGCATTGAAGAGTTCTGAATTCCTGATTGTCCGGCATCTGGCCCGCTCATTAGATCACTGGCTCATTTTCCAGGCAATGTACAATCAGCGAAGATTTTGGGGACAGCACTGAAGTCAAGGTTGTGGGCCAGATGTGGAACCAAAGCCTGGGTTGGGGTCTGGCGCATGAGGCATATATCTTGCATCCTTTCAACTCATCAGTTTCACAATGTATCATGTAAAATATGTGAGAAGTGCATTTGGGTATCAATAGAATTGCCAACCTATTATCCTATGTATGCGTGTGATCTTGCATTCCAATACTTAGCTGACCTCTTTTTCTTTCTAGACCGGATCATTTAAATGGCCACATCAAGCAAGTACACACTGCAGAGAGGCCCTTTAAATGTCAGGTGAGTTGGTGCTCTAACATTTTGCAAGGTATAGGAAAAAAAAATTGAATTAAATTTCATGGTCTTCCTCCAAAGCTTAGGTTATTCCTCCTGTCAATGAAATTGGTGGCTTGATTTGAACAGAGAGACCTTTGGAGAAAGCTCCCAATTGTCCCATATTCACATTTTTCTATTGGAGCTGCTGAAGAGATGTTTGATGTAGAAACCCCAACTAATTTGGAAAGATCGTTGTTTTCCCAGCTGACCATAACGCCGAGGCCGCAATCTCTTCTCTGGGTCAGTCCATGCTAGTCGGGAATTTACCAACCGAAATAAAGGAAATTGATGTCTGCTTAATTATGATGGTAGATAGTGATATTTGAGTTGTCAGAGCAGATTTCTTATTGTTGATGTTTTAACAGACCTGTGAAGCTTCCTTTGCTACCAAAGACCGACTGCGCTCTCACTTGACATGTCACGAAGAAAAAGTTCCTTGTCAGGTGTGCGGGAAATACTTGCGTGCAGCTTATATGTCTGATCATATCAAAAAGCACAATGAAGGACCAAATAACATCTGCAACATCTGTAACAAAGGTAACTTTCTGAAGATAAAGTTAAAGGCAATGAATGATTTTAAAAAGAGGAGGGGGTGGGGTCCAAGTTGCAAGGCTATTCTCCTTAATTGAAGGTTATTGTTAGAGATGCAAATTCTCCTCACCTGATGTACCTCATGGTTTGAGTGGTTTTGTATCTCTTCAACATTGAAGGATTGCAAACATCACTGAAGCTGTGCATGTTCTCAATTTTAAAACAAATAAGGGCAGAAACAATAGATGTTTTTGTGCTTGAAAGGTCATGATTAACGTTGATGTACCATAAGCCTGAGCAATTTATTAAAAAAAAATCCATGTTATGCTTCAGATTGCTCACATGCAACAGATATGTGACACTTAAGCCCAAATGTTCAGCTATGCATTTGGAGATATTTGACTGAAAAAATTAGATTGACTGAAAAACTAGAAATTCACTGAAAAGGTAGTGAAAAATTTCTCATCGAGGGAGAAGCCAATGCAATTTTTTAATCAATAATATGTTCTGAAAATCTGTGTGGCTATGGCATTAAAATGTTTAATGTACACAAGAAAAAATTGTAAACATACTACAAATCTTCCTCACTAAAGACTCAGCCTCACTCATTTCAGGATTTTTTCCTAATTATTTCTTCTTGTTGCATACTGTGCTTTGAACATTTTATCTATTTATGAGTTCAGTCAGTGAATTTTAGAAATTATATTCAGCAGTCCCAATTAACCTTGCCTTTGCTTGATGTCCACCAACAAATTTCTAATGAGGTTTAATTGAGGTAATCAGGAACAGGAAACCTAGATGATATTTTCCCCCACTATCTTTAACAATCAAAGTCAGTTGTGATACTCCTATCATTGTTCTGGATATGCTTGTCTGCTTTGAGACAGACATGGGAATGGATTCTAACACTGTTCATAGTCGGGTTAGGAAGATATTTTGTTTTTTTTATTCATGGTATTTATTGACCAAACAAAATTGTTTCTGGTATGAGTGGAAGATTTTCTTCCTTGAAGTACATAAGTGGGTTTTTATGACTGTTCAGTAGGTTCAAAGTTACTTTTACTAAAACTAACCTTAAATTCAGATTTATTTTGTTGTTTCAATTATCCATCTGCAATGGTAAAATTTGAGCTTGTGTCCAGTTAGTGGTCAAGAACTCTAGTCTAGTAACCCAACTACAATGCCATGATACATGTATCATGACATTGTAGCTGGATTATGGCAGAGTATATAAATTTATATTTGTGCTTTCAATGCTTTAGTAATTGGCTTAATTAAGGCAACAGGTTACTGTAACATTTAAATGTAATCATTCTGGCCTTTCATTGCAAAGTTTAATCAACATTTAAGGTTGATTGGGGGGGGGGGGGGGGGGGAGAGAAACATCACGTAATGACATAGGGCCAGGATGAGGAATCTGGCTCCTCCGAGAAAAAGTTTTTTTTAAACAGTGAAGAGAAAAGCTTGAAATTCATCTGAATAAATTATAAACAACCAAAGGGAAAAAAAAACAATGTTGCCAAAGAAAAAGAAGCGGAAGGAATTAGAGAGGATGGAAGAAAAACAACCAGAAGAAAGGAAAGGCCTACCTTGGAGAGGAAGCTGGGACCTGTAGTGAAGCCTGCTCTCCGATCAAAGAGGGCCTCCCGACTCGCCTCCCAGTGAGCTGCGGTGTTCCTGCAACAACAAGGACACTGAATGAATCGGGGAGGGCAGTGACTTGCATGCACAAGGAGTCGCGCATCAGCAGTCGAAAGCAACGGGAGCCTTCCCAGGCAGTCCAAGAGGCTGTCTGAGGAGGGAAAATTATTAGAGCTGGAAGGAGGAGAGGAAGAAGACGACGAACAAATCTTAAAGGAAATGTTGGAAGAAGAAAGGGTAAGAAAGAAAATTAAAGCTATCCCTCAAGTTCAAGATACACTGATTATGATTATGGAAGAATTAAAGTTAATAAGACATGATCTTAAGAGATCAGAGGCTAAAGTTAGTAAAGTATATGAAATTGTTAAAGAGATGCAGAGAAAGCATCAGGAAGTGGAAGAAAAAATTCAAAGCATTAATTTGGAAAATCACTTTCTTCAAGAGAGAGTAGATAAATTGGATTAAGGATTAAAGCAAGTGTTGGCAATGAATAAGCAATGTCTGGAAAAAGTTAATTCAATAAAAAATTTTAGTCTAAGAAATAATGTTAAGATTATTGGTCTGAAGAAGGAGAGGAAGGAGAAGATATTATTCAATTTTTACAACATTAGATCCCTCAGACTTTTGGACAAGAGTATTTTAAAGGAGATATTGAGATTGAGCGAGCCCAGAGAGCCCTTAGACCTAAACCTCAACTGGATCAAAAGTCGAGGCCTATTTTGGTCAAATTTCTTCATTATCAAGTGAGGGAAAAAATCTTGGAATTAGCAGCCAAACAGGCTAAAAAAAAAAGAAAAGCACCATTGGAATTTGGATGAACAATATCTTTTATCCTGATGTAAGCTTTATATTATTGAAGAAAAGGAAGTTTTAATCCAGTAAAAATGTACTGTGAAAGAAGGGATATACTTTTATTCCGCGTTATCCTGAAACTTTGAAAG
This sequence comes from Narcine bancroftii, assembly GCF_036971445.1. Taxonomy (NCBI): domain Eukaryota; kingdom Metazoa; phylum Chordata; class Chondrichthyes; order Torpediniformes; family Narcinidae; genus Narcine; species Narcine bancroftii. Next base: position 173,509,532 of record NC_091472.1, on the reverse strand, counting down.
TATTTGTTCACGGAGGTCCAAGTAGATTTTTTATGAATCCGGAACCTGCTCAAGAATATGCAGAAAGTTTGCTGGACTTGTGTCAAGAATTGACCCAAAGAGTGGACACTTGAAGCTGGAAAGTTATATTTTTGAGGTGAAAGAAATCTGGAAGTGGATTGTAATATTGCAGAGATGAGTTTAATGTACTCTGAGGAGCTGGAGATATGCTGACTGGTTCCTGCCAAACTGTGGACATTATTTTTGCAGCTTTAGTTGCAAGCCACAAAATGGAGAGTGGTAGCATTGTCAGGGGACTTTATGACAATGCTCGGGGGTGGGGGGGGGGGGCTTTATTTTCTATTTCTCTTTTTCAAGTATTGAATCAACTTCTTTTTAACGGTTTATTTTGTATTTAAGAGGTTGGTGAAGTGCCAGGGACTCGTGAAGGGGAATCATGAAAAGGGGGAAAGTGTAAGAATTTTCAATTTTTTACAATAAGTAAAGAATTAAAATTTATGTTTTAATGTAAATGGGCTTCAAAATCCTATAAAGATAAAGAGAGTTTTGACATGAAGATATTGCTTTTCTACAAGAAACACATTTAATTGAAAAAGAGCATCAAAAATTAAAAAGGGACTGGGTTGGAATGGTAGTAGCATCACATTTTAATACAAAAGCTTGAGGAGTAGCAATTTTGATAAATAAAAATCTTTAAATTAAAATATATAACACAGTTTTAGACCCATTTGGTCAGTTTGATTTAATAAATTGTCAGATTTTTTTCTGCACAGTGGACATTAATGAATATTTATGCACAAAATGTGGATGATGTTAAATTTATAAAGAAACCTTTTTAAATATGGGGGAAGCTAATGAAAATATCTTAGTGGGTGGAGATTTTAATTTTTTTGCTTTGACCCTTTATTGGATAGATCGACAAAGAGAGTGTCAAAATCTAAGGCAGAAAAAATAACTGTCGTTTATGCAAGACTTGAATTTGGTTGATATTTGGAGAAGGATATATCCCAGAGAAAGGAACTATTCATTTTATTCTAATGGACATGATTCATATTCTAGAATTGATATGTTTTTGTTATCAGCAAGACTTCAAGGGAGGGTGTGACAGGTTCAATATAAGGCAAGGCTTATATCAGATCATTTTCCTTTGTACTTTGCATTGAGAAGACAAGCATGATATGAGTTTTAGATGGAGGTTTAACAGCATGTTGTTGAAAAAGAAAGATTTTTGTCGGTTTATTAGAAATCAGATAAAGCAATTCTCGGACATTAACACTGATTCTATGGATAATAAATTTGTTCTCTGGGATGCAATGAAAATGTATATACATAGACAGATAACAGGTTTTTCTTATAAAGTTAGAAAGGAGTATATATCTCAAATTAATAATTTAGAGACAGAAATATTGAATTTAGGAAAGAATTCAAAATATTTACAAAAACAGTCATCCGAAGAAAAAAAAATTATTTTGAATAAAAAGTTACAGTATAATACAAAACAATCTAGAATGGAAAAAAAATGATCATGAGAAATAAACTGATATTATTAACTGGGGGAATGAGCACACAAAGTGTTAGCGTGGCAGTTGAAAACAGAATAAGAATCAAACATTATTATTGAAACTAGAGATGAGACAGATCACACATTTTATAAACCCCAGGATATAAATAATTATTTTAAACAATTTTATACGAAATTATATAAATCAAAATCTATGCAGGGTACAAAATTGATCGATTTTTAACTCGAGTAAATTTGCCCAAATTAAGTCTGGAAGAACAGAAAATATTAGGAATCTCTTTTACAGTTTGAGAGGTTCCAAGAGTTATAGCTTCTTTACAAAATAATAAATCCCCTAGTGAAGATGGATTTACATCAGAATTTTAGAAAGAATTTAAAGATGTACTGATTCCTGTACTTATGAAAGTTTTAATACAATTGGAAGAAACTGGAAATTTACCTGATTCTTTTAAGACAGCAATTATAACTGTAATTCCAAAAAAAGGTAAAGATCCATTAATGCCATCATCTTATAGACTGATATAGTTATTGAATGTGGATTATAAGATAGTGGCTACATTATTGGCAAATAGGCAGGAAAATATTTACCAAAACTAATTAACAAGGACCAAACAGGATTTATTAAAAAAGAAAATCGATGGATAATGTAACTAGGTTGATTAGTTTAATTCATCTAGCCCAAAAGAAAGAAAATTTAAGTGTAGCAGTGGCTTTAGATGCAGAAAAGACATTTGATAGAGTAGAATGGAACTTTTTTTTTAAGACACTTGCTAAATTTGGATTAGGACAAACATTTATAATTAGAATTAGAATTATATATTAATCCAAGAACAAAGGTAGTGACAAATGTTCTTGTGTCTGATTATATTAAATTAACAAGATCAACAAGACAAGGTTGTCCATTATCACCTGCCCTTTTTATATTAGTAATTGAACCGTTAGCTGAATTAATTAGAGCAGACTTAGATATTAAGGGTAATAAAATAGGGGCTAATGAACATATAATTAATTTATTTGCAGATGATATAATTGTTTACTTGACAGACCTGGAAAATTTGTTAGGTAAATTACATATGCAATTAGAACAATGCAGAGCAGTTTCAGGATATATTGTTAATTGGGATAAAAGTGAAATCATGCCATTGACTTTTGGTGACTATACCCAATGCAGACAAAATACAAAATTTAAATGTCCTGAATGTGGGATAAAATATTTTGGAATTAGAATTGATAATCAGTTAAAGAATCTTTTTAAAATTAATTGTGGACCATTGTTTAAGAAAATTGAAGAGGATTTTTAAAAATGGGTTGATTTACCAATTACGTTAATTGGCCGAGTAAACTGTATTAAAATGAATATTTTTCCGCGGGTGCAATATTTATTTCATTCTTTACCCATTGATGTTCCTTAAAAGTTTTATAAAGATTTAAATAAAATTCTTGTGGAAAGGCAAAATGTTGAGGATTTCTATGGAAAAATTAATTTGGAGATTTGAATCGGGAGGTCTCCAACTTCCATAAAGCAGCCCAACTACGATTTTTTTTTGAAGAAGAAAAAGTGGCCTGGGTTAATATAAAAGTTAATAAAATGGGTGAAAAAGAATCCAAAGAATATCTATATAGATGAAATGAGGCATTATTAACTGGAGAAACAGGCACACCAATATTAAGGCATTAATGTGGCATAAGGTAAGCATGTTGATGGGAGTTGAGGGGTATGGATTAGTGAGGATGTCACTGGTGCAAAATAAATTGATCCAATTTACATTGTATAGTAGAAATTTTATTAACTGGTCAAAAAAAGGAATAAAATTTATTAACGACTGTTATCAAGGCAGGTATTTAGTGGCCTTTGACCAATTGAAAGCTAAATATGAAATACAAAATAATACAGTATTCAGATATTATCAATGAAAGGTTTATCTACTTGAAAAATTAACTACATCTTATTTACTGTTAGAAGATGATGAAATAGAAACAATATCAAATCCAAATACAAAAAAGTTCATATCATTTAAGTATTTATTATTTTTAAGGGGAGTAAAGAAAAAAGATTTTCCTAAATCTAAACAAAAGTAGGAAAGGGACCTGGGTATAGATATAAATGATAAAAACTGGATACAAATATGTTAGTATGGAAAAAAAAACAAATGTTAGATATAGAATGGTGCAATACAACATCATACATCAATTATATATTATGCCACAAAAGCTTAATAGATTGAAGTCAGATATTTCGGATAAGTGTTTTCATTGTAAACAGGACACAGGCACCTTTTTTACATTCTACACGGACATGCCCCAAATTGAATTATTTTTGGACTAATTTAATAGATTTTCTTCAACAGGTAATAGGTGTTAAACTCCTGAGAAACCCTATGTTTCTTTTGGGGGATATATCAAGGATTAGACCAGATTTAAAATTGAATTGGTTTCAAAAAGAACTTTTAAAGATTGCGTTGGCAGTTGCCAGGAAATATATAGCCATTTCATGGAAATTGGATATAGATTAGGTATTAGATGGAAGGCATGGTGAAATGCAAAGTTGTATACTTTTGAAAAAGATTACATAAAATTTAAAGAACAAATATGAAAATTTGGTTTCCATATATGCAAAAGATTGGTGTTATAATTTTATAAGTAATTACATTATGTCAATTAGTAGAATTTGGTGCGAGCTTTGTCATTCCTCAGCCTCAGCTTAATGTATCTCATTTTATTACTTTATTAGATGTTGTTAATGGAGAAGGGTTCAGAGAGCTCATTGCTGTATCTGACCCGACCTTGTTGGTTTTCGTGCAGTTGGATCACCATGTTGAGGAACTTTGGGGGGCATGTTACCGCGTGGGTTATAGCTAGTGGTCCTGCTTGAAGCAATACCACACTCCAGAAGGTACTGTTGCAGCTCTGCGCTCATGAATGAGGACCCCCTATCACTGTGGATAGAATTGGGGTACCCGAAAATGGCGAAGATACTGTGAAGGGCCTGTATCACTGAGGTGGCAGTGGTATCTGGGCAGGGCACAGCGAATGGGAAGCGGGAGTACTCGTCGATGGCCATAAGGATGTAGTTATTACGGTTGGTCGACAGTAGGGGCTCCTTAAAGTCTACGCTAAGACGCTCAAAGGGGCGAGTGGCTTTGATAACGTGGGAGTTCCCTGGACAGAAGAATGGCTTGCATTCAGCGCACACCGAACAGCCTCGGGTAATGGAGCGAATCTCCTTGACTGTGTAGGATAGGTTGCGCTCCTTCACAAAGTGGGCAAGCCTAGTGACCCCTGGATGACAGAGCGCCTCATGGAGTTTCTGTAGTCTGTCCATCTGTACGCTGGCATACGACCCCTGGAGAGCGCGTCAGCCAGGTAGGTCATAGTTAAAGGTGGAGAGTTCAATTCTCCATCTGGTGATTTTTGTCGTTTTTTATCTTACCTCGCTGGGTGTTGCTGAACATGAAGGAGACCGCGCGTTGATCAGTCAACAGTGTAAAGCGCCTCCCAGCGAGGTAATGTCTCCAACAACGCACCGCTTCAACTACGGCCTGGGCCTCCTTCTCGACCGAGGAGTGTCTACTCTCTGGACCTTGGAGGGTTCTGGAGAAGAAGGCTACAGGCCGACTGGCCTGGTTCAAGGTGGCTGCCAGGGTGAAGTCAGATGCATCGCTCTCGACTTGAAATGGGACAGACTCATCGATCGCGTGCAGCGTTGCAGCGGCGATGTCGGATTTGATTCGATCGAAAGCCGCTCTGGCTTCGGTCGAGAGGGGAAAGGATGTGGTCTTGATAAGAGGGCGCGCCTTGTCGGCGTAGTGTGGAACCCATTGGGCGTAATATGAGAAAAAGCCCAGGCAGCGTTTGAGCGCTTTCTGGGAAGGGGGGGGGGGTAAGTCCATTAGGGAATGCATGCGGTCAGGATCTGGCATCACTACCCCGTTCTCCATCACGCAACCTAGAATCGCGAGTCGTGTGGTCCGGAAGACACACTTGTCAAAATTGTAGGTCAGGTTCAGCCAACCGGCAGTTTGAAGAAATTTGTCTAGGTTGACGTCGTGGCCCTGCACGTCGTGGCCGCAGATGGTGACATTGTCCAGATACGGGAAGGTAGCGGTTAGCCCGTTCTGGTCCACCATCCGGTCCATTTCCCGCTGGAAGACCATGACACCATTCGTGACCCCGAATGGTACCCTGAGAAATTGATACAGCCGCCCATTTGCTTCGAAGGCCGTGAATGGTCGGTCCTCACAGCGGATCGGGAGCTGGTGGTAGGCCGAACGTAGGTCAATGGTGGAGAATATGCGGTATTGGGCGATCTGGTTCACCACATCCGTGATGCGTGACAGGGGGTACGCATCCAGGAGCGTGAAGCGGTTAATGGTCTGGCTATAGTCGACCACCATCCGTAGCTTTTCACAGCCACCACCTGGGCTCTCCAGGGACTTGAACTGGGTCCGATGATGCCCTCATCCAGCAATCTAAGCACCTCACTCCTAATGCCTCAAACCGTGCATCTTGGCGCCTCACAGTTCGGCGGGCAGCAACCTCCTTTGAAGAAGACCGCAGAGCCCACCTCACTGACAAAAGACAAAGGAGGAAAAACCCAACACCCAACCCCAACCAACCAATTTTCCCTTGTAACTGTGTCTGCCTGTCCCGCATCGGACTTGTCAGCCACAAAAGAGCCTGCAGCTGACGTGGACATTACCCCTCCATAAATCTTTGTCCACGAAGCCAAGCCAAAGAAAGAAGAAGATGTTGTATGTGTGTTTTTATTTATTTATGTGTGTATGTTTAGATTTTGATCAAATGTTATGTATTACATAGTAGTGTTTTATTTCACTATATACTTTATATTTAAAAGATATAATGATAGTTGTAAATGTTGGAATAGTTGGGTCATAATTTATCCTTAAAGTAACGTCCAGTATTGTTTCAAAATTAGTGTTTTTTTCTTTCTCTGTTCTTTTCCTTTTTCTGCTTTCTTTGGGGGGTTTTCTGTGTGGGAGGGAATGGGTGGGGGGTAGAGAAAATGATTTTTTAATAAAAAGCATGTATTGATTTTGATATGAATAATTTTTGGTTTTGAATGTAATTTTGTTACATGTTAATAAAATAAAATTTGAAAAGAAAACATTTAAGAAGCAAAGAAGGGGCTCTCATGTGAAATATTGAGAAATTGAGGCTTGATTGATGAAGAAGATCTAATGTGATTTAAAATCTCCAGTATCTGTTCTCAAAGATCGTATAGTTATTAAAAAATTGTTTTTGTAGCAAATTGGATCATGTAGATGCATAACAATAATTTTAGTCTAAATCTCTTTGCTCCTATTCTGTTTGTTTCAGTTTTGTTCAGCGTAGAATAATTTTTGCCATTGCTGGACACGGGTACTTCTTATTGTTTTATCTCTGATGTATCATGTAATTAAGTAAGAGTGCAACATAAGATATTGTTCAATAAAACTTGAAGTTATGGGGTTGAAATAGTTAATAGAAAACACATTAAGAATACCGAAAAACATAATTTTTAGGTAAGCAGGCTGTAAGTAGATAGCTGCACAAAAGTGGTGGAGGAATTCAATGGCCCAAGTAGCATCCATGGAAAGCAATAGGTAGCCGACGTTTGGACCTGAGCCATTCTTCGAATGGTGCATGACCTGCCAAGTTCCTCCACCACTGTTGTGTATTGCACTAGTTTCTCAGCATCGTCAGACTTCTTGTTTACCTGTAACTAGAGCTCCATTTGGAATGTATTTCAGTACTTTTGATGAAAGGATCAATTATGTATCATATCTAAGTTTGCTAATAACACAAAGCTCAGTGGCAGTCTTGAGTTGTGAAGAAAATGTAGAAAACTTCAAGAAGATACAAAGTCTTAAGGGAATGAACAAGGACATGTCAGATGAAACATAAATTGGAAAAATGTAAAATTGTCCACTTTGGTCATAAAATTGAAAAGGAGTGTTTTATAAACTGAGATGTTGAAAAGTGTTCTTGTGCACTGAGACTTGCTTATTGTATATGAATCACTGAAAGTTCCAACAGAAGTTGAGAGTTGATCTCATTGAAACATAAAATACAATAGGCCTTGACAGGCTGGGTCAAAACCAATACCCTGCAGTTGCTGGAAACTGAAATAAAAACAGAAACACTGATGGTCCAGCAATATGTTCAGAGATGAATGAGAACTGTGGAATGAGGAAAGGAAACTGTTGAAATGGAAAAAGAGGAATTGCTAGAAATTGGAAAGAAGAGATTTTTAGAAATATATTTGGAGAAAGAAAAGCTGAGTTCATGTTATAAGGTAATTTGATGTAGGGCTCATATCACTCTTTGTTGGAGTGTCAAGAATAGTCTCAAAATAAGGCTTCACATTCAGGACTGAGATGAGAAGAAATTTCTCCTAAGTGAGGACTAAGTCTTTGGCATTTTATATCCATGAGAGAGGCACGATCACTGCATATTTTCAATTGTAAGATGAATAGATATTTGGATACAAGGAAATCGGTGGATAGAGTTTAATGGAAGAATATGCTGTTGAAATTGGGATCTCACCTGGTATCACAATCCAGTTATCCCAGGAACCAGTTTTCTGAACTTTCACTCCACTCCCCTGGCAAATAAAGTCTCCTTTAGAAAATGAGGTCAGAATGTTGTGCTCTATGCAAGATGTGGTAAGATGACCTTCATTGAGAAATAGTTCCCAAAGTACAGGAAAAATCCATGTTTTACAGTGCCTTGTCATTAGCTCTTTATTGTGACTGTTCGTAGAACTTTGTAACCACTTCTCTTTGATGCTTTTTTGAAAATATCATTGAGAATTGGGTGTTCAGATTCCGACACTCAAATATACAAGTGTAATCTGCAAACTGAAGTTCAATGACTGCAGTTGAAGTGACTTTCTGGACTAAAATTGATGTGGGTTGAATACAAAAGAAGTATGTTACTTCAATTTCAGTGAAAGGCTTTTTGGAGATATGGTACAGTATTGCAGCAAGGTCATTTGAGAAAAATATTGAGGCAATAACTCAGGTCAGCTTTGACTAATTTGCTTTGAGATTGGATCGCAACTTGCATACAATCATGTAGGAAACACAAGATGGTGACTATTTTGAGGGCAAACAAATTCAAAAAGAACATTTCACAGCTTTTGCGAAGTTAAAATAGGGCATATTCAATGATTGATTCTGCTTCCTTCATTTCTCCTAAACATCATGTCCAGCCCAAAATGTATTTTTACCTTTGCTATATACTGGATCTATTATTTCCTCCTCGATTTTGATTGGTACATTTTTATTTCTTAATATGGCTACAGCTCTGGCTTTTGAATTATATGACGCTGCCGCTACGTGCCCAACCCAGTCTCTCCTTAATTTATTATGTTCCACTTCAGTTAGATGCATTTCCTGCACAAATGCTATGTTTATTTTTTCTTTTTACAGGAAATTTAATAGCCTCTTTCATTTAATTTGGTTATGTATTCCATTAATATTTATAGTCATATAGTTCAACATGGCCATCTCATATTCTGTTTACACCTCATTTCCAATTCCTCAGCACCACCTTCCCCCTTTATCTCATTTTCATTTCTCAGTTTTCCCTTTTTGAACTCAATGTATGACAACACTTTTAAAACATAAAATACTTCAACAACTCCCACATCTAAAATTCCCTTAACCCAAATGTCCCCCACCCCATCTCTGAGTTGCCCCATGTCCCTTGCTGGGCAACCACACTCCCCTCTCCATTTGGATTGTGAACCCACTCGCAAGCATCAACTGATTTTGCAGTGACTGTTATTCTCTCCCACCCAACCCCCTCCAGAAAAGACTTTTATCTTCACATATAACAAAGCTCGCCCTCTTTTTTCTCCCCCCTTCTTCCTTTCTTCCCTTTTCTTTCCCTTCTTTAGTTCTTACTTGTACATTATTTTTACAGCTTTATATGTAGTTTGCTGTCATTCTTCATTCTTGTTACATCTCTTCATCTCTCTTTCTGTCCTGCAGGCGTTCTGCAAATTCTCGTGCTTTCTCCGGATCCGAGAACAGTCTGTTTTGCTCCCCTGGGATAAATATTTTAAGCACAGCTGGATATCTTAACATCAATTTATAGCCTTTTTTCCATAGGATCGATTTTGCTGTGTTAAACTCCTTCCTCTTCTTTAGGAGTTCAAAACTTATGTCTGGGTAAAAAAATATTTTTTGACCCTTGTATTCCAATGGTTTTTTGTCTTCTCTAATTTTATTCCTTGCCCTCTCCAGTTTATTTTCTCTTGTCGTGTAACTCAGAAATGTTACTAAAATAGATCTTGGTTTTTGTTGTGGCTGTGGTTTTGGGGCTAGTGTTCTGTGTACCCTTCCTGTATTTCTGGCATTCCCAGGACCTTTGGGATCCATTCTTTTATTAATTCTTTCATATTTGTGCCGCCTTCACCTTCCTTTAGGCCCACTATCTTTACCTTGTTTCGCCTATTATAGTTTTCCATTATATCCATCTTCTGAGCTAACAACTCTTGTGACTCTTTAACTTTTTTGTCACTGTCTTCCAATTTTCTTCTTAAGTCATTCACTTCCATTTCTATAGCCATTTCTCGTTCTTCCACATTTCCTAATCTTTTCCCTATTTCTGTCATGACCAGCTCTATTCTACTCACTTTTTCTTCTTTACTTTTCATTTCACTAAATTCTATTGTCAACTATTCTTTTAATGCTCTCATTTGTTCTTTTTTTAAAACTTTATTTATTCATTCAAAAAACAAATAATATATGACATATACGGCAATTAAACATGAACATGAACATTTTTTATATATATTAAAAAAAGAAAAGAAAAAATCCCCCCCCCCCCCACTTCAGCCCACTCTCCTAAGGACAGCCATAAATAAAGAGAGAATATTTAAAAAAAAGTTAAATATACATATTAAAATCTAATCAATATAAATTGAAATGTAAATATTCCAAGTATAACAGCCACTTATTAATTTTAAAAATTATAATTATCATGCGAAACATACGTAATTTTTTCCATTATTAAACAATACTTCATCTCATTATGTCATCTATTAATATCAATTATATTTGTATCTTTCCAAGTACTAGCAATACATTTTTTCGCTACGGATAAAGCTAAATGTACAAAAGCAAGCTGAAACTTATCTAATCCCAAGCCTTTCAGAGGTTACAAACTACCCAATAAAAATACTGTTGGATCTAAAACTATTTTAATCTTATACAGATACTCTAAAAATGATTGAATTTTCTTACAAAAACAAATATCTAACCAATCCTCTTCAGAAAAAGTAAAATCAATATCCGCTTCCCATTTAACTTTAGATCTATCCCAACCCTTTTTATCCATACCATCCTGTAATATTTGATACATAAATGAAATATAACCCTTCTCTGGTACCTTCATAAGAGAAGTCTCAAATTTAGTCATTTTAGGTAAAATCATATCTCTACCAAACATACATTTTACCAAAGATCGAATTTGATAATAAAGAAATAAAGAATTCTTATCAATACCAAAATCTTCCCTCCTCTAATTAAAAGATAAAAACTTAACCTCTTTAAAACAATTTCCCAAATTTTTCACACCTTTAAATCTCCAATGCAATAAACTTTGATTATGTATTGAAAAAGAAATAAGTTGATTATTATACAACGGAGTCAAAGCCAATAATTTACCCCTCGAACCTATCATTTTATTTTTCTTTATCCATAACTTCATTAAATGTTTAAAAGCAATATCAACTTTTATTCTCGAACATTAAAAATTTCCGTTTCCAGAACCACCAGACTTTTCTTTAGGAGATAATGGTGGGCTACGTCTTTGTCCTCTTATATCTTGCAATGAGTCAGCAAAAATCATTGCTTCACAATCAGTTTCAAAAAACAAATTGATAGTCTCCGTAAAAGACCTTCAACACTGCAGGGTAATGAAAAGTAGACTTATAACCTTTACGCCACAAGACTTCTTTAACTGGATTAAATCGACGTTGACATTGAATGACATCTTGACTCAGATCAGGATTTAAAAAAAGACTACTATTCTGAATCAATAATGGGGTTTGTCGTTGTCTCACATTTTGTACTGCAAGTCGAAGTATTACTTCTCTATCCAAATAACTCAGACATCGAATTATTATCGGTCTCGGGGGTATTCTTCTTAAAGCTCTCTGGGCTCTTTCCAGTGCCAATTCCCCAGAGAAAAATTCTTGCCCTAATATTTGCGGAATCCAGTCTTTAAAAAAACAAAGAGGATCTTGTCCTTCTATACCTTCTGGCAAACCAACAATTTTCACATTATTCCTTCTGCTTTGATTTTCCAAATAATCTATTTTTCTTTCTAGCTCCTTCTCGTGAACTCCTAATTCTATGACTGATTTTTCCACCTTCAGCACTTTTTCTGTGTTAGAAGTCACTTGTTGTTTACAGTCCAAAAAAGCAGTCTGAAGTTTTTTTAATTCTTCACAAGATGCATCCACACGTGTCTTAACCATATTTAATTATACCAGCATTAATTTGAACCATTTCATTCATTTGAAATGTCAACAAATCCATTCCAGGTTTTATAACAGCTTGAATAACTGCATTCATTTGCATACACTGTGATTCGCATATACTTTGATTGTGATTCGGTAAATCTCAGCTGTGTTCTCTCTGACATGGTGGCAGAACAAGGTAACTGCAGCTCCTGCTGCAATTCAACAGAAGGCATTTTAAAAGTTTTACTGCGGGTCTGGACTCCCAGCGACAGCATCCCGACTTCTTCAGGGAGTCGTCGCTGGTCTCCCCCCTCATCTTGTTGTTTTCTCATCAATTCATGAAAAATAAAAAACAGATTGTAATGCTGCCTGATGCATTTCCTTTTCAGCCTCCACAGGCGATCTTTGGGATTTAGGCAATGAAGAAATTGAGCCTGGGGCTGTTTCAAGTCATCTAGGCCCCAGATCTTCAACACTTCAAAAATGTATCTTCCTTTGGACTTGAGATTTAGTCTTTTTACCATTAGTGGCCATAATAATTCCTTAATACTTTAAACTAAAATTTAAAAAGTTTAAACTTGGAAACAAAGGGTTAAAAACGGGTATTTAAAAGTCTGGCCAGAGAGGTCGAGATTGCACGTCTAGACTCTACGCCATCTTGCCACGCCCCTCTCTCATTTGTTCTTGAAAACATTTTTTATCTCTATACTGTCCATCTATTTTACCTTCTATTCCTCTGTGCAGAGCTTGGTCTTCTTCCTCTTCTTCTGTGTCTACACTTGTGTTTGTGTCTTCTGCTTCTCTTCCTTGTATATGTGTCTCTTCTGACTTTCTTGTTGAGCTGCTTGCCTCAGTTTGTTGGGTGTTTTTTTGCATAGCTTCTTGTTGTTGGTACTCTTCTTCTGGGCTAGTTATCTTTTGGGCCTTCTGTTGCTGTTTTTCTTTCTTATCACTCCCTTTCCTATTGCTTTCTTTTTTCCAGCTGAGAACCCTGATGTCGGGTATCGCTCAGCTGGTCGCACTGTTAGTTCGCTCCTCAGCTGGGTCCCCCTCCCGTCAATGTTTTCTTTTTCCTTAGTGTGCGCGCTTCTGTTTGGCTCAGAGAGCCATTTTTGCAGTCCAGCAGTCGGGAAGTCGCGACTCTGCAGGGTCGTCACCAACCTTGGGGAGCGGGCTCTTTTCTCCACGACGGCTCCCTGCTTCTTCATGAAGGTAAGGCCTTCTCCTTTCTCTTCTAGCATCTTTTCTTTTTTTCCCGTTGTTTTTACTTTTTCCTTCTTGGATGCCATTTTCTTTCTTTTCTCCACAACTTTATCTTTTATTTGTTGTGTTTTGTGTTTCTTGAACTTTGTATTTTCTTCTTTATTTCTTCTTTTCTGGAGAGGGCTAGTATTCTCCTATCGGCCACTACTCCCATCACGTGACTCCCTACCTTTGCTATATAAAGGACACTGTTTGACCTGTTGAGTTTCTCCAGTTTTGTGTTTTTACTTCAACCATGGTGTCTGCAGATTTTTGTGTTTTACCACTGAAAGACAAAGGTTGAGGAAGACATTTGTTGAGACTGGCTCTGCATTGTTTGGATTTAGCCCTTTTATAGATATCACAATTATGGCATTTGTATTATAATCTTTTACTTACCTGCTGCATTGCAAAAATTTGAATCCAATATCTAATTAGTGTGTCCCTTATAGATTTCCACCATCTTGCAGGGAGGGTAGCCCAGCAAATAATTGAGGGATTTATCATGGTCACTATTTAGGCTTCAGAAAGCTATCATATTTTGCAATCTTTATGTTTATACTGTTTGAATTTGATTGCTATGGAGGTTCATCCTACAATTGGTGTTGCTGATATTATGGGGCTTTCCTAGATCCTTTCCTGAACCACACAACTCAAGGTAATGAGGGATATTGCTGGGCAATCTTTTTGGGCACCTGGTGTTGGCTTTTCGATGTGGAATAGCTTGAAGAGTGTCACTGTGGTACTGTGTTTTCCCCTATCCTGTGGCTTCTGAGTGAAATTCCAGTGGAACTGGATCTTGCTTGTTGAATCTGATGATGTGTTTTCTTAAGAAATGAGCATAAACCAGAGGAACACTGGAGATGTTACTTCCAGTGTGTGGAGTATTATAATCAATTATCTATACAGTATTATAGTCAATTTTATAGCGAACCGTGTAAAGGAGCACTGAATATCACACGGTTGGGCAGTGAATTATTGGAGTAAACTAGTATTGATTAATTGAGGCATTGCAGAGATAAGGTAGTTCTGAATGTTGTACATGCTTCTGTTCCATCTTAGCATATACCTTATATAACCAAGAGGGAGTAGATCAATTTTCAACTGGTGTGACTGCTGTCATAGTGGGTGGTACAAAAATGTAATTATTATTTATTTGTTCATTAAAAACAGCTAAAAAAAATTTTTAATCATCTATACAATATTTCTTCCCTGTACCCAGAAGTAATGAAAATGTTGATCTTTTAGACTAATTTAGCTCAAGTTAAGAAAAAGATACATTTGGTCTGTTTAGGCAATGCATTGAATCAGTTGGTCTACTTAAAATTTCTCTCCATATGTGTTGAAACATGTTTAATGTTTTGAGTGTCTATTTATTAAATACGTTGTAATATTTTATATTGAAGGCCTAACTGAAATCTTGCACCAGTCTTGGTGCTCGGTTTAGTGCAATCTTGGATATATCTAGAGTTAGTTTTAATGCAAAGTCAAACCATTTGTCGATTTAGTTGGAATATATTGAAACATTAACTACAGTGGGCACACTTGACAGGCTGAATTAGAATTTATTGTCATGAACAAGTCATGAAATTCAGTGTTATGTGGCAGCGTCACAGTGCAAACATTCATATTATAACCATCTGACGACAAAAGTATAAAAAATAAAAATAATAATGCACGAAAAGTAAGGCAGTGTCTTTGGTTCATTGATTATTCAGCAATCTGATGGTAGCGGGAAAGAAGCTGTCCTTATGCCGTTGTGTGCTCATCTTTAGGCTCCTTTTTCTTTTTCCTGATGGTAGCAGAGTAAAGAGGGCATGACCTGGATGGTGGAGGTCTTTGAGGGTAGAGGCTGCTTTTTTAAGATACCGCCTCATGTAGACATCCTCGATGGAGTGAAATCTGCTGCCTGTGATGTTGTAGGCCAAGTTAACAACCCTCTGGAGTTCATTCTTGTCCAAGAGTTGGCATCTCCATTCCAGGCAGTGATGCAACCAGCCAGAATGCTCTCCATCGTATACCTACAGAGGTTTACGAGAGTCTACGGTAACATACTGTATCTCCTCAGACACCTCACAAAGTATAGCCACTGGCGAGCCTTCTTGGTAATTACATCAACGTGGAGGCTCGAGGACATCCTCTGAGATGTTAACACCCAGGAATTTTGAAGTTCTTGACCCCCCCCTCCACGACTGAGCCATTGATGTGGACTGGGTCATGTTCCTCTGACTTCCTCCTGAAGTCCACAATTATCTCCTTCATTTTGAAATTGAGTGGAAGGTTGTTGTCATTACACCATTCATGGAGCTGATCTATCTCTCTCCTGTACGCTTCCTCATTGCCATTTGTGATTCTGCCGATACTGTGGTGTCATTGGTGAGTGGATGCTCCAATGACAATTTGAGACGATAAGGCTGTTGCCACTTATTAAAACGTGATTTTGGTCCAGATTTCCCATTATATTTTCATCTGATCATGAAGTTTCTTATCATTGATTTTGTAATCACTGCTGGTCTTTCAGTGCTAAGTGAAAACACAGAAATGCTGGAGGCAGCTCTCGCATTTTATTCACAATAAATTATTTGCTCAATGAAAACTATTCAAAGTCTCTTCCCTCCCTTAGTTTCCATTACTGTCCATCACTGTACATTGTTACACTCATTTCCATTCACATCAATACCACCACTGTGACATCTTGTTTCTTCTTCCACATCCCCCCCCCCCCCCCGTTGTTGGAGAGGCTTCCCCTTAGTGTCAACCTCTCCATTCCCGGTAATGGGGGTCTCGAGATTGTGGTCCCCCATAGTGCCCACACATTGCCTGCACCAAGACTCATCGTGTCCCTCAGCACATACCGTATATGCTGTTCTATATGACAATCTGCGAAACTTAAAATTTTCACCTTTTAATCAGGTCATCCTACACAAAGAGTCTAAAATTCTTCCTTTGACGATGAAGTCGCAACACCACCACCCCATCTTCCTGCCAGCTCCGATGCAATCTTGCTTTCTCCATCGGCTACAGTACAACTCTAATTATCCAAAATCAGATTATCCAAAATCCTCAGTTATTCAAAATTTTTTGGACCCTGGAAGTAATGTTTGTTCAGCTCCAAAAATTTTACAGATAATTGAGGATTTCAGAAAAACCTGAAATACCCTCATTTATTGTGGGAAAAAAAATTGAAACCAAAATGTTGTCATTTCACCTCCGAAAATTTTTGGATAAATGAGGATATCCAAAACAATCAGAAATCACAGATTGAAAGAATTTTGGAAAAACCTCTGAGTAGAATTTTGATGGTCTTCCAGTAGTGTTGGATTTATCTTATTTTGTTCAGGTTTTTTGGTGAGAATTAAACACTATTTCATGCTTTAAAAGCCTTCCCTTGTTGGTTGCTGTTGGTTAAACACTGTTACAAGTGATTTGCTGTTGCTACTGGGCTGTTTTTTAAAAATGACCAGTTAGCTGAAAATATAATTTATCTGAAATAGGCCGGGTCCTGACTATTTCGGATAATAAGAGTTGTACTGTAATTGTGAAGTCTTAGTACTCCTCCGCGGGGTCCATCTGCCTGGTCTGTTTGCTCTATACAGGCTATAAATGAACTGTTACAGTAGCCAACAGTGGTTTATTTTAAAATATCCAAATAAAATTTAAACCTTTAAATTATAATTTGTTATTAAAATATTGTGATTTGCTTTTAATAGCATCCACTGGTCAGGCACTACGGTGGTGGGGGGGCGGGGGGTACATCTTGTTCAAATGATACTGCTCAAAACCAACATTTTAGGTGGAATTTCCTACACAATGGCAGATATGGTACTCCTGCAGCCTGGGATTTACAGCATTCCCACACTGACATTTCTGTGTGCTGAAAAACAAACCGGTTTCGGGCTGTGCGTCGTTCACTGAGTTGATGGTCTTCCAGTAGTTTTGGATATTTGACTCTGTGTGCATCTCCGGTAACAACCCGTAAATCACAGTGTCCTCTGTCATGCTGCTGTTAGGGATGAACCGTGACAAGGTCCCTTCCAGTCTTCTCTGCACACTTAGCGAATCTGCTTTCTGTAAGGAGATGGGTGACTATCTCCCCTCCACTGCAGTCATTTTGGGGATAATGTATGTTGTGGATGATGTTCCAGTTGCATAGGAAGGATCTGACTGGGAGGGTTCCCCTCATCACCAGCCAGGCCAAGTCCTGGAGCTGTCTCGTGAGCCCTGGCAATGACTGAAAGAAAGGGGTTATCATCTGGAGAACCCTGAAGGGGCAAGTTTCATCAGCAAGATACTGGAGTAGCTGATGGAAGTAAATCAGTTGTGGATATCCTGGAACAACAAATCTCTCTCTGAAAACCGACAAGTATCTTCCTGAGCGGTAACCATTTACCTTTCAAGCACCAAAGCCTGGTGAACTTTATAAATGTTAAATTCTGTGCACAGTATAAGAATTGCCTCCAACCAGTGAACTTGGAGGAATGAGAAGTGAAATTGGATTGTGAATCAAATAACTTTTCTGAACTTACACACACATTACATACATGTGCTCTTAGACTTAGAAGGGGGTTAAGTTAGGTTAGTTAAGTTAAAGGGTGATTCTGTTTTCATGTTTAAAGATAATTAAAAGCAACTTTTGTTTAAGTAACCGTTTGTCTTGATGAATATCTATTGCTGCTGAGTTTTGGGGTCCTCTGGGCTCGTAACACCATAGGGTCCTCATTTCTCAGTGCCTGCAGGACATTCTGTGCTGTCCACTGCCCGATGACTTTCTGGTCAAAAGTGTTGGTCTGGAAAAAGTTTTCCATGAAGGATAGGTGGTGTGGCAAAGTCCAGCTGACTGGGACATTGCATGGCAATGGGGCCAGGCACATCTTTTGCTACACCTGGGACAGGTAGAACCTCAGCACATGGCAGGACTTGGTACCCTTGTACTTTGGTTCCTGCATGCCTGATGCAGCCAGACACGAAAGTGGTCATTAGGATGAGAGCCATGTTGGGTATACCCTTGCCCCCATTGTCTGACAACTTGTATATGGCGACCCTTTCCATTTTGGATCTGTTTGGGGCTCCAAATGGGGGTGAGGGAGGAGGTGTGGGAGAAGGTGCAGTATTTCTTGTGGTCACAAGGGTAAGTGCCATGAGGGCAATTGGTGGGAAGAGAGGAGTGGATGAGGGAGCCACTGAGGATGTGGCTCCTGCAAAAGGCGGAGATGGGAGGAGAGGGTAAGATGTGGCCGGTGGTGGGATCACATAGTAGGTGATAGAAATAGAGGAGGATGATATGCTGGGTGTTAGGTAAGGACAAGGGGAGTCCTATCCTTGTTATGTGTGGGGCTGGAGGGGGCCAGGGAACATGTGCAGGTAATGGAGGATATATAAGTGAGGGCAGAACTGATGGTTCTTGAGACAAGGTTTTTTTTTAAGTAGGTGGACATCTTGAACGATCTTGCATGGAAGACCTCATCCTGGAAGCAGATGCAATGGGGACTTGCAAGAAAGGAATGTAATCCTTCATGGGGACTTGGTGTGAAGAGGTGTAGTTGAGGTAACTGTGTGAGATGGTGGGTTTGTAGAAGGTGTCTTTCAGGAGTTTGTCTCCTGAGATGAAGACAGAGCGATTGAGAAGGGGAAGAGTGTTGCTAGAGATGAACCAAGTGAATTTGAGGTTGGGGTGAAAGTTGGCAACAAAGTGGATAAAATCAATGAGCTCATTATGGGTGCCTCAGGCAGCCAAAGTAGTCGTCGATGTTTTGGCATTGGATCTGACAACATTAACCAACAATGAAAATAGTCTGTGCACAGAATATGCTATAATTTACCAGCAACCCTTTAGTTCGAAGATAGTTCGATTATAACTGAAATTCAAACAATTCAGACAATTTTATAGTATCCTTTGTTCACTGTTGGTCAGAGTACAATGACTGTGTCATAGTTTAGTCTAGACTAGATTGGAGTCAGTACACCAGTTGATAAGATGTGAAAGTCATCCCATGAAAATTTATTTTGCTTTAATTCTGGAGTTGAGTCTTGATAAAATGTAGCCTGACTAATACTTTCCAATGGGATGAAATAGAAGTACATTGCACATCCTGTTCCAAAAACAAAAGGCAATCTGGGCTTGTCTCCATTCTCAAATTTATGCTCTTGATACTGAAGCACGAAGAATCAAATTCTCCAAATGGGGGTTGAAATGAGCCACCTTAAACTGATCATTATGGTTTCTGTGCCTTCCTAGCCTAAAAGTCATTGAGGATTGAGGCGCATTGTTCTTGTCACTTGTAGTCCCTGCTGATACATTGAAAACATAGGTTAATAACAAAATCTATTAGCTAAGCAGTTGTGTGTCTTTTAACAATTACACAGTCATACATCTTCAGCACTGAGCATTGTTCTGCAAGATTCATTGAGGGGCACAAGTACACCTTGGCATCTAGGATTAAGGAAAATCCTAAGGCCTTCTATGTATATGTAAAGAACAGAAGGATGACCAGTGTGAAGGTAGAGCTTAATAATAAAGGAGGCGACATGCCTGGAGGCAGAGAAGGTAGGGGACGTACAAAATTAATACTTTGCTTCAGTGTTCACAATGAAGGGGGACCTTGGGCATTGTGAGGTCAGTATAGAACAAACCTATGTGCTGGAGTATGTTGAGGTTAAGAAAGAGGAAGTGCTTGACCTTCTTAAAAACATTAGGATTGATAATTCCCCAGGCCCAGATGAGATACACCCCACGTTACTACAGAAAGCGAGGGAAGAGATTGCTGGGGCATTGGCAATTATCTTTTCATCCTCCCTGGCCACAGGGGATGTACCAGAGGATTGGAAAAATTGCAAATGTGGTGCCTTTGTTTTAAGAAAGGTAATAGGGAGAATTCAGGGAATTATAGACCAATGAATCTTGTGCCAGTGGTGGGCAAACTATTGAAGAGGATTCTTAGGAACAGGATTTTTAAAAAATATTTTAATTTTGATTTTCCATGTTAAACAAGAGAGTACATCATTGGTTGGTACAGACCATGTCATTTTTATCCAGTGACTTATTTATATATGACTTCTCTCCCTCCCCTGTTCCCAACCCCCCCTAACCCTCACCCCAAGAAAAAGAAAAGATAGACGTGATACAAACAAAAAAAAAGGTCAGAAAACGAAAAGAACAAAGAGAAGAAATGAAGGCTGAATGTGGCATCAGCATTTCCCATATGTGTCCATGGAGCCATCCCCTTGTATAGGCATTTTTCTTAATCTTTTTGCTGGGGAGTGGCTACATTCGTGCTCCCATATATTCCAGATATGGTTGCCATATTCCAACAAAGGTGTGTGTCAGTTTCTAAGGTTATAGGCATTTTTTTTCCATGGGAATACAGTGTGCTTCTTGGTAGCCCATTTGCTGATAAGGAGAGGGGAGTCGGATTAGGAACAGGATTTAAGAGCATTCGGAGAAGCATGGTCTTCTCAGGGATAGTTAGCATAGCTTTGTGAGGTGTAGATCGTGTTCCACAAGCCTAATTGGGGTTTTTTGAGGAAATGACAAAAGAAATTGATGAAGCTAGGATGGTAGATCTGGTGTTTTGGACTTTAGTAAGGTATTTGACAAGGTCCCCCATGATAGACTCATTAAAGAAATCATAAGGCTTGGGATTCATGAAACCATGGCTGTGTGCATTCAGAGTTGGCTTGTCTGCGGAAAGCAGAAAGTAGTGGTGGACAGAATGTGTTCTGCCTCGGTGTCGGTGACTAGTGGAGTTCCACAGGGATCTGTTCTGTGATCTCTGCTCCTTGTGATTTTTATAAATGGCTTGGACGAGGAACTAGAGGGATGGGTCAATAAGTTTACAGATGACATATAGAAATATATAGGATTATGAAGGGTATGGATAGGATAGATGTAGGAAGGTTTTTTGAGCTAGCCGGGGAAACTAAAACGAGAGGACACAGTCTCAAGATTTGGGGGAGTAGATTTAGGACAGAGATGAGGAAAAATAGTTTTTCACAGAGAGTAGTGAATGTTTGGAATTCTCTAACCAGGGAAGTGGTTGAGGCTGTCTCATTAAACATATTTAAAATTCGGTTAGATAAATTTTTACATGATAGAGGGATTAGGGGATATGGGGAGAAGGCAGGTAGGTAGAGTTAGGTCATAAATTAGATCAGCCATGATCGTATTGAATGGCGGAGCAGGCTCGATGGGCCATTTTTGGCCTACTCCTGTTCCTATTTCCTATGTTCATATGACACAAAGTTTGGAGATGTTGTCGATAATGTAGAAGTTTGTCATAGTTTACGACAGGATTGGACAGGATAAAGAATTGGGCAGAAGGATGGCAGATAGAGTTCAAATGGATAAGTGTGAAGTGGTACATTTTGGAAGGTCAAATTTGATGGCAAAGTATATTATTAATGGCAGAATTCTTAACCTTGGAGTCCAAATCCATAATCTCTCAAGGTTGCCAAGCAGGTTGATAGGGTAGTTAAGAAGGCTTGTAGCAAGAAAATTTATCGTATTAACATGGAAATCAGATACCCATTTGGGTATGCAACGTTGAAATGCAGAAATGCATAGTTATGTCACTTTGGAGAAAATTACTTACAATTTGAGAAATAAATTATATATAGTTTTGAAAATTTGGCGCCTGTACCTAAGAATTGAGGGAATTAATACATAGATCTTTTTCGTGAGCCTTGAACTTCATTAACCTCCTTGAAATATTATAAGTTGTAAATGATTAATTCCGTGTGGTAAGGGGGAACTTGCTAAGTACTATTCTACTTTCTTACTTTTCCCTTCTTGTGTTTTATTACTTTTTCACTTTTCCTTTTTTTCTTTTCTATTCCTTTTTTTTCATTTGGGGTTAGTTTAGTGGAGGGAGGGGGTTGGGTCTTGTATCATTATGTAATAGATTGGATATTAATACTTTGTTATATTTTGACCTCATGTTATTTACATGTATGGAAACTTAAATAAAATTTTCAGAAAAAAAGGCTTATGGTATGCTGGCTTTTATTAATTGGAGGATTGAGTTCAAGAGTCCATAGATAAATACAGCACAGAAAACAGGCTATTTGGCCCTTCTAGTCTGTGCCGAAACATCATTCCACTAGTCCCACTGACCTGCACCCTTTCAGATCCTCCAGACCTCTCCCATCCATGTTTCTATCTGATTCATTCATAAAACTTAAGAATGGAGCTGCATTTATCATGTCAGATGGCAGCTCGTTCCAGACTCCCAACACTCTTCCTCACAAGAGGTAATCTTGCAGTTCCATAAAACTCTGGTTAGACCACATTTGGAATATTGTATTTGGTTCTAGTCACTTCATTACAGGAAAAATGTGAAAGTCTTGGATAGGGTGCAGAAGAGATTTACCAGAATGTTACCTGGATTGGTAACATTGTCTTATGAGGCAATGTTTTAGGACTTTTCTCTTTGGATCAAAGAAGATGAGAGGTGACTTAATAGAAGTCTACAAGATTATGAGAGATACAGATAGGGTGGACAGCCAGCACTTTTTTGCCTGGTGGGGGCAACAGTAACAAATACCAGAAGACATTTGTAAAAGGTGAGGGGAGGAAAGTTTAGGGGAGTCATCAGGGGTAAGTTTTTTTAAACACAAAGTACTGGATGTCTGGAATGCATTGCCAAGGTGGTTGAGGCTGGTACAATAGGGACTTTGAAAAGACTCTTAGTCAAATGAATGCAAGAAAAATAGAGGGTTATGGGTGTGAGTATGTATTGGTTGACACATCATCACTGACTGACATGTATCAGCATGTTTTATGTTCTGTGAGACTAATGATTATAGTTATTCGGCATTCTCTGTGGTTTGACCCAAAACTGTGATGGTTTCTTCCACACACACACACACACACTGCCCCCCCACCACCACCCTCAGCAGATTGTCCTTTCACCTTTGTTAACTTCCTCTGCTTTGTTCACTTCCTCTGCTTTGTTCCTCCAGATGGCTTGTTGTTCCAGCTGCCTGTTGATCGTTGATGGCTGTTTATTGGACTGTCTAACATCTAAAGAAGTATTTTTGAGTAGATATTTTTAACTTTAAAGACTAATTACTCTATTTTGGAAATGCACATTATTATCCACTATTATTTCATGACAGCCTTCAATACTTACAATTGTACAACAGTCCAATTTAGAGATTTCCATAGATGGATCTCTTCCACGTGATTTAATTTAGAGAATCAACTCTGCAACATACACTTCTGCCCAAATACACCCATATGACCGATTAACTTTCTTATTTCGTACGTCTTTGGAATGTGGGAGGAAACCAGAGCACCCGGAGGAAACCCACATTGACACAAACAGCTCTGATCACTGGTGCTGTAATTGTGCTGCGCTAACTATGCCAGTATATTGTTTCAACTGCAGCATTCCCACTCAGCCACCAAGTAGACTGCTGCAGTCGAGCTAAGTCTGAAAGATTTGTTTTCCATTGCGCAAATTCCAGTTGAATGTATGTTCAAGTACTTGGTATGAAGACCAGCCCTGTTCCCTGTAGTTGCTTGTTAAAGTTCTGTATCTGAATTCATCCTGTGATGTCAGCTAAGCCAGCCTTTTCAGATGATCAAATTGGTGCCTCCAGCTCACGGGTGTAAAGGATTGATGTATTTTTGGGACCACATGACTTTAGCATTAATTTCTCTCCATCGTGTCTCATTATTCTAACCGATAGCCCAGATAAATCTAAGGTTTGCATCAGCACTGCTTCACATCAAGGTTCAGTTCAATTTCTATACACCATTCTGTTACAAGTTTGATGGATTGGAGTAATGCTCAGTGCAGCTTTAAGATTGAAAGTAAAGACATTTTGATGATGTTTTAAGAAAATATAGTTTTAAAACTATTGTACTAAATGTTAGTTGCCAAAATGACAATTTGGAATTGCAAAAGTATTAGGAATGGGCCTCACACTGGTGGTAACATTGCTTGAACCTGCTTAAGAACAAGGGAATTACAAAGCATTTAAGTGTAATGATGTAGGTATATTTTTATTCAAATAAAATGCCCTGATACCAATGTGTTATATAAAACTATGACAAAGTTGCTGAATTTGCCCCACCAGACTGAAGGAAAATGCTCAATATCAAATATCACATGTGCATGGAGAAAATGGCTGACGTGAAAAAAAAATGTATTGAACATAAAGTAACCTAACGAGAGAAGGAATCTTTTGATCTTGGAATTCAGGAATATTTTAACCTTGGACGTTCAGAAGGCTGGGATGCTGAGGTTTCATCTGATGGAGTGACAGAATCTCTTCTGTCTTTTTCCTCAGGTTTTTCTACTGCTTCCTACTTAAGGGTCCATATTAAAACCCACCATGGTGTCCCTCTTCCCACCTCACACACTTCTGATCCTTGTGACAGGCGGTGCAAGCCCCAGACTCAGATCATGATTCACAAGCAGACGCAGAGCGGGGAGATGGCTTTTCACTTTGACAGAACACGCTCGTTACAAGGCAAGCAAACTGCCATGATTCATTGTATTGTATCAGCAGAACTGTGCAGAAATCGTTATATGACACATCCTATTGTAAATCCTAATTTTACTTGATGTGGAATAAGTGTTTGACTAAGGAGATGATGTTATCAATGGTTATATTAATAACTGAACATCTTCCTCTCTGTTGTGACAAAAGTACAGATGTGTACCCATGAATTCTTTAGTTGCTCATCGTATTGCTTTTTTTTGGAAGAGAGCATACAGGGAGATATTCAATAAAATGACTAACTTTAGCAAGGTATGTGATAGAACAAATGGACAATCATTGCTATCTGAACTCTGATCAGAATTCAGAAATTGTTGAAAGAATGTAAACAAAAACGTAAAAATTCAGGTACTGGAAAATGAAATAAACAAAATGCTGAAAATGCAGGGGAAATCTTTGGTTCTGAAGAAAGAAAAAACACTATTTGTGTTTCAGGTCGGATACCCTTCAGATGGGAATAGTGAAAAAACAAGATTAAAGTTGCAGAGGGATGAGAGAGGGATGGACAAGGCAAAGGCAATACCTTTGGTAGTGTGAAACTACCTACTCGATAGATTTAAGATTGAAAGAAGATGGGCCTTGTAAAGATTCTAAAATGCAATTCTGAGTTGAAGCAGAGCACTGGAGCCAAAGGAGAAGGTTGGAAATGTTCATCAGATCAGGCAGTATATCTGAAGAGAGAAGAAAAAAGTTGAATAAATGTTTTGATGGATTGTCTTGCAGCAGAATATAAAATAGTTCTTTAGTACATTATTGGTCATCCACTAAAACAAATCAAAGCATAATCTAAATTCTCTTCCTGTGAACAATTTAAAAAAAACCCAAGTGTCATTGCTGAGTTATGATTACCGTTTCAATATCTTTTGGATTTTAGGTTCTTGATGTTTATAATTATGTATTCACTTTCAATTATATGCCACTCTGATGCACTAATTTATTATGAAGGCATGTGAAAAATGACATCCTCAGTGACCAACTTTCTTCAGACATTTTCATGATCTTTGTGGTCCTGTGAGTTGAGGCAGGAGGAAAACGTACCTGTTTTGTTAGAGAGAATCAAACATTTTAAACCTCGTATGGCACCCAGAGAGAATATTTGGCAGACGACTAGCTGGCTTTTGTGTCAAAGGAATGTAATAGTTTGTCGAACAGGAGAGTAATAGGCACGAGAGAACAGACGAAACAGAGTCTTAGATGAAATGGCCCTGTGTTGGTGGCCATAGTGGGTTTAAAAATAGTACACTAACTGAGTTAATCATCAATGTCGGAGGTGGAAGGGTTTCCTGAGAATGCATTCAACTGTTCATTGGCTACCATAGACTGTAAATTCAAGCTAGCAGGATTTCAAAATAGTTATGCAGTTTTAGAAGGAAATCAACTACAGGGACTTGAAAATTCATTTTAAAAATGCTAAATTATAAAAACATACATTTTAGAAACTTTGTATAAATGCTTTATATCATGTCTGTCATTCAGACCCAGAAGTGAGTTCTAATATTTCATTAAGAAGTGAAATGTTTGTCAGATGATTTCTGTTCACTATTGCTGATGAACTTATTTCATTAGATTCAATTCTCAGTATTAAAAATCAGTTTTATTATTTTCAAGTTGAGTTGCATCAGGTCAGGATGAAGACAGCTATCAGCATTGTTTTGTCTCCTCAAAAAAAGCTTCCTCCGATATATTAGTATCAATCCTTCATTCACACATTTATTAATAAGTGAATTTTATTATAAACACTGTACAAATCTGGGACCAGATTTCAAAAAGATATCTATTCATTCTCTTGTTTAAACTGTTTTGAAAAATAGCTTTAAATTTTACTATTTGCATTTCTCAAGTTGTGAGAGAATATAGGAAACACATTCCCACCTTGTAGAGTCTAAGATGCTTTACTAATGGCACAGAGTAGATGTGAGTGAATGTCCGCTCAACTTTGTCTTCTGCTTTGTTCTGAATCCAGTCACTTGGCCATCACTATAACTGCTTATCACTTTTCAGAGTGTTGGATTGATTGGCAAGTGGACGGGGGATATTTGTTTGAGTTCTAATCCTCTAACACAAAAGCTAGAAAGTTATTATTGCATTGTTTTAGATCCTTCAAGCAAATCCAAATCTTTGACTTCCTTCACTTGATTTCAATGCTGGTTGTTGAAGGGTCCATTGAGAAATAAATGCTGAAAAGAACATCTTTCAGTTTCTAATTACGTCAGAACATTGAGCCATTATGTTGGTGCATGACGGTGAGCATGGTTATTTGATTCGTTTTTTAATTTCCTACCATGATGAGCTGTAACATCTTAGTCTTCTTGTGTTTCTGCAGATGGTGAGGTGGATGGGCTGAAGTGTCAGCATCAGGACTCACAGGACAATTCCGACTCCTTTGGCGACCTCTCAGATATCAGTGACCTTAAGTCTCCTCTGAAA
Organism: Narcine bancroftii; assembly: GCF_036971445.1. NCBI lineage: Eukaryota > Metazoa > Chordata > Chondrichthyes > Torpediniformes > Narcinidae > Narcine > Narcine bancroftii. Next base: position 173,482,359 of record NC_091472.1, on the reverse strand, counting down.
CATGACCAGGATGAATCCTTTCAATGTGACCTCAACAATGGGAAAGTTAAAATAGAGACCAACGCTGAACTATATGCAGAACCGAAGAAGTACGCCTGCCCAGACTGCGGTTCTGTGTTTAAATCCAAGTCCTACCTGAATAAGCATATGCTGAAGGCCCATGTCAAACCCAGTGAGGGACCGCTGAATGACTTGTCTACCAGCCTAAGCTCACCCTTCTCTCCCCATCAGAACATGTCTCTTTTGGAGTCGTTTGGATTTCAGATTGTTCAGAATGCTTTTGGCTCAACTTTAGCTGATCCTGATCCTGATCCTGGTACAGATCAAGAAGCCAAGCAGAGCACTGAGAACCCTGCTGACCAAAAGTGAGATCTTGTTCAGGAACAGCTGCTCAAAATTCAAAACATTGTCAGGGTTGAGAGGCAGTGATGAGAACAACCACATTTTTTTTTAAAAAAAAGACATCCAAAATAAAACAATGCGGGTTGGTGTGGGTTTGAAAAGCTGACAGTAACTTGTGGGTGGCGTGGTCTGTGTCATCATGACCATCAGATATTATGTACTCTCGGGCATTCCCTGAGGCAAATGATGATTCCTTGTACAGTAGGGTATCAGTTGTCCCAATCTTGGATGCAGCAGATGCATTTGTACCACATTCAATATGTGAGACAGGTGTTGGCTCCTGCAGCTGAATTTTTACATTTGTCTGCTTCTAATCAGATAGTTATAGTGTCAGCTAGCAAATGTCTGTCCAATGAAAACGAGCAATTTAACATTCTAAAAAATAGACAATAATGTTGTTTTTAAATTCAAAAATGGCATTACGGAATAAATTAGATAACCGGTGTTTAACATCATTTTAGTAATAATTAGCGATTATTTTTAAATGTAATTGTAACTTCAAATCCCAGAAGGAGTTTCACTCATCTAAGCCATTGATTCTTGTTGGGTGCCCACTTTTCAAAGACTGAGTTGCACAGCAAACAGAATTACTTGAGTGTTGTAGTTGATAGAAAATGAAAGTTGGAGTCAGCCATGAATTAGCCTGTATTGTGATGACGGTCTATTACAAGTCTTTACACCGCTTCAGGGAGCATTTTTTAGAGAGGGTTTTAAAAAAAAAAACAAGTTAATGTTTCACTTCTGATAAAAGGTCATTGTTCTGAAACATTAACATTTCTTTTCTGTCTTTGGATGCTGTCTTACCCAGTGAGTGTTTCAAGCATGTTCTGTTTTTATATCAGATTTATAACATCTGTAGTATTTTACTTTTTGGACAGTCTATTACAGTTCCTTTGTATTTAAAAAAGAAACTTCTTAGAAGGCCAGAAATCTCTGGCAGGATTTCAACTGATGCCACATGTGTTTGTGCAGATATCCAATTTGGGATTTGTGATGAGTTGTGGAAAATATATTTCGATAATTTCAGAAGAGTAAATATTTGTACACATTTACCAGCACGTTGACCCAATAACAAACCAAAACTCTACAGGCGTGCTTAACCACAGAGTATCTTGTCAGGTTTCAAAATTAAAGGTATTTGCAGTCATTAACAGCTGGTGCAGAGAACACTTTGTTTTGGCCAGCATGCTACAACAATTAAAGGTCAAGACTTAAAAATTTAATCTTTTTTTTTTTAAAAGGCATGTCAGTGCATTTTTTTCACTGAAGCTTTTTAACACACAAACGTTCTTTGATCTAAGTCTGCCTTTTAATGAAACTGGTTTAAGCTACCCGAGGCTTCCTCCTTGTATCATTTTCCTGTGCATTTTAACCTCTCTTATGATCTCTTTTGATACCAGAAACCATCAGGTTGCTAGTCCCTTCTTCAGAGTAGCAAATAACTATGCATCCAATAGGATTAAAGTATTCTGTTGGAAACATATTTACATAATTGGTTAAAAAATCTGTGAGTTGAAACTATAGTTTTTTTGTCCAGTTTATGGACGCCTGAAATTTGGTTATGAAACCTTTGAAATATGTAGAATAAAAATAGGAGAGAGGGCAAAAAGGCCATTAAACAATAGTCAAGTATTCAGGACAATTGTATCAGACTTTCACTTTGTAAATAATAGGGCAAATGGAGCTCCAGGTGTTTGGCAATGGAGTGAAATTGAGCTCAATGATTAATTGTGCTTTGGTAAGAAAAAGGATAAAGAAACTGAAAATAATTGATGCCTGTATTCTGAATCTCATGCAATGTGTCTTCAGCCATGGGGTGCATCAAAAAGCAGTGTATAAACTGAGAAGCACCTGTTTGAGTGTAGCAGAACTAAGTGGTGCTCTGTAAAGAAATGGCTATTACTCAGTAGGTGATTAAAATTAGGTGTTTACTTGCTAACATGATACGATATGTTCTCTTTACAATAGAATGATAGCAAATGGCACTAACATTGCAAACTTGGCCTCACCTTAAAATTAAGCTGCAACCTGAATTCTTTGGTCATGGGGCTCATTCTAATATCCAGATTGACGATTCCAGTCAGATGATGTCCATTTAAGTCATGGAATTACTTGTCTGTTGGGTTTGGATTGGTGGATGACTATTTGGGGATGAAAAGGAAGAAGGTAAAGATAAAGGTTCCATTACTGTCACATAATACTATTTAGAATGTTACTAACCTGAAATTCTTTAACTTTGTCTACCATAAGGAAGACTAGAGAGTCACCATTTTGTCCAGGGCCCCTCACAGAAATGTTGATTACTAGCTTTGTGTGAATGCTGTTTCTTTTCGGCTGATTGTGTAGCTTTGAAGCTGACAGTTACAGTGAATGCTGCAGCATCTGAAATACATTAAGGTGGTGAATCAATCTTGAGAGAATTGGTGGGAGGGGGGAAAATAGGGATGAAAGTGGTCATTTAAGGATTTTTTTAAATATTTCAAAAACATAGTTTATAAAATCTGGAATTAAAAAATTCACTTCAGCTGTCTTTCACTCACCAGAACCATGTCTAAAGTTGATTGGGCAGAGGGGGTCATAGAGATTCCAAATGAGTTTTGATGTGGGAAACTACTTGTATATTTAAAGAAATCCAGGCCCAAATGTAGTTCCTTGATCTGACAGCAGATATGATTGAATCTGGATCTTATCCTTTTCATTAGATTCTGAGATTTATTTAGATGGGACAAAAGTTCTTTTTTTCATTAGTACTTTCCCATTTAAATCAATATTATAGATACTTTAGTAATATGTGATTATTTATCCTGTTTTGTCATCTTGTTTTTTTTTCTAAAAGATTTTTTTTGAGCTTTTGTACTGGGGAATTTTCTCCTTGGTTGACTCATGAGTTTGCAACACTTCCTCAGGTTTGATCTGGCATGTACACCACAATGTGTTTCAAATCTAACCTTTTTGTCTTTTCAGCTGCCCTTCCAACTTTTCTCAAGTAAAACTAACATATTGTGACCAGCAGACACTTAGCAGGAATTAATTGGAGATGTTATCAAATTATTTTTTGGTTAACAACTCCATGCCCTTCAGAGAAAGTCCATCGTGCAATTCATCTGTATTAAAACCATATCTGGGAGATAAAAGAGAAGGGTGTACATTGCTGATTCATTCCCTTACTTGGCTTTTTGTTTAAGTCTCTAAAGTTTAAGAGTCATCCTTTATTTGTCACTGGATTAAAAATATTTTGAGAAACCCAGAAATAGATTCCCAATAAATATCCTGTTTAGAATAAGATTTACTTGGTCTGTTTATATTTCAAAGACTAATTTATTGTTTATTTACATTATTTTTTTCATGTTACCACCAAGTTCGAATGAGACCTGTTCAATTTCAAGGTTTGAAACTTGTTAATTAATTAGTAGTCTCGTTGCTGCCTGCTGGTATTTTCAGTGAGATAAATGACTTCACAGGACCTCCGATTACTTTTTCAGTGGCTGGTGCTGTTGAGTATGAGGGAAATAAGATGAACTTTTTTTTTGCCCAATCAGAGATAAATACACTACTGTTGCTTGGACTCTTAGAGAGATGCAGTGCAGGAATAGCCTCTTCACTCACAGAGACTATGCCCATTCATTTACATTAAATGACACTAATTTATTTGTATTCTCCCCACATTTTCATCAACTTCCCCTGTATTCTACCAGCACACTAGGGGGCAATTTATATTGGCCAGGTAATATTACAAACCCACACATCTTTGGGACATGGGAGGAAACCAGATCAGCCGGAGGAAAGGCATGGAAAATGCACCAGCTCCACACAGACAGCGCCCAAGGTCAGAATTGAACCTTGGTTTCCAGTGCTGTGAGATAGGGGCTTTACCAGCTACACTACATGGGTCACCTTTTATCCCAATTGTCCTGAAGTTAATTTGCTTGGGTAGCCACAAGATTAATTTTGTGCGTTTTCCTCAACCCAGTTAAGATGTTGTCACTCATTGTCGAGGTTACTGCAAAAAAAGATTTTGGAGGTGGCTGTGCTTTGCAAAGCTCAGTGCCTTCTTGAGCAGAAGGAAAAACATCACTGAGTGGATAAATCATTAACCTTTATAAAAGTAGCAAACAGAAATGTGCAAGGGGTCTTGATTAAGAATTTGATGGGAGAGAATGAAAAGCAAGTTTTAACAAAAGGTCGTCAGTCCAAAGCATTAACTTGGTTACTCTTTCCACATATGCTGTCTGATTTACTGAGTGTTTGCAGCATTTTCTGTTTTTAATTTTTTAGCTTTTGATTATTTCATTGGATTCCTTTTTGTCAAAGGAGGTACTTGGTTAACAAAAACTAATGATTTACAGGTGCAAAGCTTTTGAGTGAAAGGAATCGAGTTTCTCAGAAATAGTGACATGTTTGGGACTAACAGAAAATACTTGTTTTGCCTTTGACAAACCAACAGTGTCATTGTGCTGTTCTCTAGATATTAATGATTAATATAAGCTCTGATTTGGTGTTTTTAGACTTCTACTTAAGTTTAACTCAAACAAAGGAAAGGTATCAAGCCCAGTGGCAATGGGAGACAATAATTAAGTGTTAGCTGGTAATTTGAAGGTTCCTTATTAATTATAAACACTGACTCACAGGCAGAGTTAGAACCATAGAACAATGGTTCTCAACCTTTTTCTTTCCACTCACACACCACTTTAAGAAATCCCTGTGCCATCGGTTCTCTGTGATTAGTAAGGGATGGCTTAAGGTGGGATGTGAGTGGGAAGAGGTTGAGAATCACTGCTCTGGACCCAATTGTTACTGAAATATTTTGCTTGAGAAAAATTGTCATTTGGAGTTATGAAACTGCGCGCATAGCGAGTCAATTAGGTACGATTAAAACAGTGATTTTCAAACTTTTTCTTTCCACCCACATACTTACATAAGCTATCCCTTACTAATCACAGAGCACCTATGGAATAGGGAATACTTAAAGTGGTATGTGAGTGGAAAGAAAAAGGTTGAGAACCATTGCCATGGAACATTACAGCACAGAAAAAGGCCACTTCGGCACAGAACCATTTTTTTTTGGCCTACTCCTACTGACCTGCACCCTGTCCATTGCCCTCCATACCTCTCCCATCCATGTTCCTGTCCAATATTAAAATTGAGCCCACATTCACCACTTCGACTGGCAGCTTGTTTCACACTCCCACTTTTCTCTGTGTGAAGAAGTTCATCCTCATGTTCCCTCTAAACCTTTTCCCTTTCACTCTTAACCCAGGTCCTCTGGTTTGAATTCCTTAAAATGTTACAAATTGAGCATCTGTAATGACAGAACATATGAGGAGGGATCATGAAGTGTCATGAAGAAGTTTAGGAGTTTGATTTTGCTCAGGTAGTTGCCTTAGATGAGCAAAGTATTAGACTTGTACAGATTTTTTTTCCCCCAGAACAAATGCCTGTATTAAAAATACACAGGAAATACTGGAGGTAACAGGTCTTATAGCACCCATAGGGGATAAAGATATACTGTATAACTGATGTTTTGGCCCCAAGCCTTTTTACAAGATAACTTTACCTTCTATGGACACTGTGAGACTTGCTGAATACCTCCAGCATTTCTGTGTGTTTTTCACACCATCTGTCGTGTTTCACTCAATGTCCTGTATGTTGCATGTTGAAGGTCTTATCACATTTTGGAGTTTATTTTTATTTTGTATAAGGACTTTGCAATCAGTATTTTAATTTCTGATTTTTGCATTCAATTTATTTTGCTTTTTTTTAAAGTAAAAGTACATCATTTCTGTTGCACTTGCAGTTCTGTGCTTTAGACTAAAACATAGTGAGCAAGTTATAAGAGTTTATCAGATGAGTTTGATCCTAATCTTTGCCGAGTTAGCTGGCCTCAGGTAGGAACTTAGTAAAAGTGGCAACAGCTTCATCTCTCCTGGATGAAAGCAAAGATAACATTAAATAAAACAATTTTAAAAAATAAAATAAAATAAAATCAGACCCGAGGAATATTTTAAACTTTAAAAATTCCTACAGTTTCTGAATGCAACTTCCCTCATATAACAGTTTCTTGGACACTAGCACATAATGACATTGTTCTCTTAGAAATCATGATTTGAATAGAAGGGAAACCTGAAATTTTGATTGTTTAGTTTGGGTTTGCAAAATGAAATCTGTAGCAGCGAAGCAGGTTATTGGTCCCATGAGTCTGTGGCAATGTGTAGGCTGCACATGAGTATGCCCATGATTTGCCCTTCATCCAATCCAACAATAGAAACTATTTCTTCCCCATAGCTATATAACTTTCTCTGAAATATTTTTGTGCTGTTTCCCTCAACAGTTAATTTGGTAGCAAGTTCCACATGTTGGGTAAAGGGGGTTCTCCTGACTGAATTCAAATGTTGACATTTACTGACATGTAGAAAGACTTTCTGCACATAAAATAAATACTGTATCAAACACAAAAAACTTAAAGGCTGCTGTGTGGGATTTTAATTTTTAAATAACCAGGAGGCCTGTCTCTCCAGCCTTTTCTCCAGATTTTGGCACTGTCCTTGTACTTTTTGAAACTTCAACACATCACTTCAATGTCATCGTAGATAGGGGTCTGACCTCTGAGTCAATGAGATGTGTTTTAAAGAGGCTTTGTGAAAATGAAAGCCTTGCCGACTCTCTTGAGTTTCCAATATTAATTATTTGGTGTTTTCTTTTTAAAAGCTGTGGCTAAATACATGCTCCAGTTATGCAGTGAGGCTCTGATACTGCAACCATGGTTCTTTCATTGGTTAAGATGTCATTTGTTGCTATGTGAAGCTATATAAAACAGGTAGTAGGTTGTTCTCTGTTTGATCTCAGCCTGATCTGTACAGAGTTCAACTATCTCAAAAGAAGAAGCAGTATAAATGTTAAAATCATCTTATTTTCTTGAATCCAGGAAGGAAGAAAATCAGATTTGTGTTATTGCAGGTGCGTAACTGTGGATTAATACACCCTTGGAAGTGATATCCATGTAGTTGATCAACTCCCTCTGTTGACTTGATTGTGAAAGCCTCTGTTGACTTGATTGTGAAGAATAACCACGAATGAAGTCCATCTTCCAATATTGAAAGAAGTTGTGGTTTTGGGTAGGGGTTAAGAGTGGTCAAGAAGATTTTGTGGAAAAAATGCTGAAATATTCAGCAGGTTAGCAACATTGTAAAAGAACAAGTTAACTTTTCACAGTATTGACTATTGATCTCCTTTAGTACTGACTGTGCACAAACAAAAACAGAAAATGTTGGAAATGCTCAGCTGGTCATGCTGCCATCAATGGGAAAAGAAATGGATGCTGGAGTACTTCCACCATTTTATGATTTTCTTCTGGATTTCCACATTGCATTTTTTAAATTTCATTGACGAGCTGAGCATTTCCACAATCTTTTTATATCAGCTATTTGGCTCATCTATTCTGCATCTCCTGTGCCTCCCATTTAGCATTAAAACATTTGCAGAAAATTCATGTAATGTCACAGCCAACTGCAGGGTTGGCTTGTTTACAGTGAAACCAGGAGTAAAAGTCCCTTGAACAAACTAAAGTAGTATAAAGAATCCTGACCAAAATATTGCCTAATCAGTTCTCCCCATAACCTGCTGAGTTCCTCCAGCTTCTCATTCTTTGCTGAAGGTTAGTTATCTGCAGTTTTTGTTTCTCTGTTAATGTCCCTTGCTCTGCAGCACCATCTAGTGCCTGTCTGCAAACAGGAAGCCGGTGCATAGACACAAAGGGCAAAAGAGGTGTGAGGACTGAGTTCTCGTGTGCAAGGACACTGAGGTCTCCAAATGCCAGTTCCTTTCAATCTCTCGCTATTTTGTTTCATAAATTTTTTGTCACGTTATTAAAGGGCTTGTGGCAGTCCATGTTAAATGGTACCTATTGTTTTCCTTTTATTTTGCTTGATACAATGGAGACATTTGAGACTGCAGGGTGCTAGAATATGGAGCAAAAAAAAATCCAAACTGCTGGAAGAACTGAGCAGACCAGTCCTGAAGCACAGTTTCCTCCATGGATGCTGCCTGACCACTGAATTACACCAGCAGTTTGTTTTTCACTTACTCCGTGATGTTATTAAGTTCTAAGGTCACTATTACGCTGCATTTTCCTTAATCTGGAAAATGGCTCATTGACCTTTTCTTTCTCCTTTCTCAAATTGTTTTTAAAATTGGTTCTTCGTGTATCATCTGGGCCTTCTCGTCTGCTTTCAGAATTTTCTGCCTCTCCCTGTTCTCCTTTTCAGACGTGATCTAAATATTTCATGATTGTGAATATCTATCTGCCCAACATCTGTCTCCTCTCTCAGCTGGAAGGGGAGCAAATATCACAGAAGTGAAGAATTTCATTCTTGTCACCAATGTGGTAAATTACTTCCAGCACTTTCACTAAGGCCTTGACCATCTTAAAGGATGGCGGCAGGTCTTTGATATTCCGTGGGGCCTACTGAGTGGTTTATAAAGGTTCAGCATGACTTTGTATTCATAAAAAAACCAGGATCCTATTTGTTTCCCAGCTACCTTCGAAGTTCTGTGCATAATTATCCCAGGGTCCTGTGTTCCAGCTCACATTGATGATACTTTCCACCAAAATGTGTCACTGCACACTTGCATTAAATTGTCCATTTTGTTCGTATGTGCTCTTCTGATCTCTTTTGCCATTCATTCATTATTTGCTCCAATTCCAATTTTTTTAAATGATTTGCTGACTTTGAAATTATGCTGTGAATTCGTGTGCAGATCATTAATATAAGTTGGCTGTAATCTTGTGTCCAGGTGAATTTCTCATTTTACTCTACTGGTGAGTGTTGTAACTTACTAGTTTGAAGTTCAACTGCCATGGGACACACAAAAGAAATGATGGTTAGAGTAGCAGTTTCATTTATTAAGCCTTGACTTTTCTGCCTGAAGCTACATTCTTTTGCTGTGTATAGGAATACTAATCCTCTTGTCAATGTTAGCTGTCTTTAACCTGCTGGTTTTGTGCATTCTGAAGGAGGCTACTTCCCTCCTCCCCATCTGTGGTCCTTCTGTCCAACAACTGGATTTCTTGGGAAAACAAAGTGAATGCAAGTTATAGCTCAGGGAATTTACTGGTGGAACTGACCCTGGCTAAATACTGATTCAGAGCTTGACCTGAAATATCAGCCATCCGTTTGCATCCACAGAATCTTCCTGACTCTCTGAATTACTCCAGCAGTTATTTTGCCCCAGGTTCCTGCAGATACAGTCTGGTGTCTCCATCTGGCTGAATACTCACCCCTGCTTCTATTGACAGGTTAGGGTTATATCTGCCAGCTTTCTGCTGTTCTGTTCCCCTCACTCCTCAGTCTAGCTGGGTTCCTATCCATTCCAATAATGACTAGCAAGAATATTGTTCTCCATTGGTACCAACTGGCTGGGACCTCATTCCCCTCTGGGCCTGGCTGCCTGGGCCCTTGTTCCCCTCTGGGCCCTGCAGGCTGGGACCTCGTTCCCCTCCAGGCCCAGGCCCCCTCTGGTCCTGATTGGCTGGCAGCACATCTGATTTTTTTTTGTTCTATCTTATTTGCAGCTCAAGATCTATCCCTGTGATTTTTCCCTGAAGTGCTAGTGTGGAACAACAACATGAGAGAGCATAGATGCCATGGCAGCTGATGGTACTGTGACATTATTGTTTGAGTGGTGCTTCATTTTTCACTTGGCTGTCAGAGCTCTGTGAGATTTTAATGAACCTCTTAAAGTTATTCCAGACTAACTTTTTCCTTCTGTTTTGGGTTACTTTATTTTTCTAAACTATCTGCGATAATAGCAAAATAGTGGTAATATTTACACCAAAATATTGTCTGCTAAGATCAGTAACTAAAAATGGAGTATTTGATAGGATGAACTTGAGATTATTTGCTTCAGCATACATCCTTTTGTTTCCGAGTAAACTTAGTGACACCAGCCTTAATCTCTGAGATGATAGATCAGAGATTGTCAGCAAGACCCGTGTGATAACTGTACCTGTGCCCTGCTGTCTCACTGTTAAACAAGAATAATGTTGGGGATAAGGACGTTGCGAGCGGTCCTGACCAATATTGTACCAGTCAGTTAGGAAAAAAAAAATTAAATCTGCTCTGCTTTACAAAGGGAAATCGAGTTATTAATTCTAATAATTAAATTCTATTGATAAAGGCAGAATTTAACCTAATACTTTTTGGGTTTGTTCACTAATGGATTAAAGTTTTATGGGTTTTCCTGGGTGACCGTATTACTCAGATCTGCTATTTCAAAACATATCTGTGATATGAATATCATGAGATAGTAGCACAAAAAAAATGTTGTTAGTTCACAGAATTTTCTGAATCTTACCTAGATTTGTGTAAACACCTGGGAGATGGAAAGTTGATGAATTGATCTGCCACCACCTTGCTCCCTACTGTCCTCTTCATCCTCTAGCATCTCAGAATTTCTTGCTACCACAATATAAACTGAGTTTGTTGATTGGACCCACATTATCCACTTGGGTCATTGGTTCATACAAAGTAATTTCTTGGATCTTTAGCTGGAATGGAGATCAAGCTTGGTGATTGGTATAGTATGACTAGCTTGGTTCTCTGTTTGGTCCCACATTGCCAGTCTGGTTCTATGGAGCTTTGTTGCCAACTTAATTTACCAGTTGGCCCAACATTGCTGGTTGATAAAGCATTACTGTAATTTGGCTCATTGGTTGGTCTGCCATTACTGTGTTTGTCATTAGTTCCAAGTGACCACGTTGGTCAATGTTCTTCATTAATTTGTCCCAAATTATCATTTTGTGGTTGGCATTATTCTGACATCAACTTCTTGGGGCGGTGGGATGAAGAAAAAATGACAAGGCAGTCACAGAGAGGGGATTATACAGCACGGAAACAAGTCCTTCAGCTGAAGCTTGTCCATGCTGACCAGGTTATCCATCAGAGCCAGTCCTGATTTCCTGTATTGTGCCCACCTGCTGTGGTAATTCATCCAATATACCCACCACCTGCTGTGTGGAAAAGTTTCCCCTCTATTCCCTTTTTAATATATTCCCTCTCACTTTAAATTTATGCCATCTAGATGCGGTGTTAACTTCTTTGTGAAAAAGACTGTCACCAGTCACCTTGTCTATGTGCCTACAAGGTCACCCCTCAGCCCCCTGCTCTTCAGGGAGAAAAGTCTCAGCCAGTCTAGTTTTTCGTTAGAAGCCAAGTCCTCCAGTCCTGGTGACATCCTTGTAAATCTTATGCTCAGCTTAATGACATCTCTCCTATAGTTTACTTTGGGAATTTGAATCTCTCACCCCAAATCTAATTGCATATTGCAGGAGCATGTGCTCTGATTCCAACTAGAATTATAAGGTACGTTAATAGTGGATGTCCGTGTGTGGCCTCTCCAACCTGCTGAATTCTCTGCATGCACTGCATGTTGGAATAGTTCTGCCCTCGCCAAATTTGTGCAGCTCCTCCCACTTGGCTACAGATTCTTTTCAATGCAAACAGCACCTGTTCAAAGTGTTCTGACCTTTGAGGGCACCTACAGATGTGACCTGAATGCTGAACCTATTGGATGATTATTTCTTGGAAGTGATCAATGGAAGTACAACACACTCAGAAAGAGATTTTGTGCCTGTGCTCAGCAACTGTGATGAAAACATTGCTCATGGCAAATGTGTCATTGGAGAGAGCAGGGAACAGATCTCACCAGGTACAATTCCTCACAACCAAATAGTTGGATTGCATGTTCAGTGCAAGTTTTATTTTGAAACTCAGCCATGCTCCCCTTTATTTTTTGCCCCTCAGCAGCATGTCTCCTCTTTAAGAGTGGCCAGAGGGATAGTTCTTCAATCCTATGTAGTTTGCCAAAGGACAAAAACAACAGTTTGGGGCCCCTGAGTCAAACATTAGGTCTGACATCCTTGCATGTTTATTCAATACTAAACGCTCTGAGAATTATTTTCCTCATCCTGGAGCGAGATAAAAGAAAATCTGCTAGGCAATCACTGAAGTTACTGGGCTACACATTGGAAATAAAAATGATATTTGAGGAGTGGGTGATGGTTCTGATAGCAGCGTGCATCGCAATTAACTTGGTGAAGTAAGCTGGGAGTGTTCTGCTTCAAATGCTTTAGAGAGGAAATGTATATTGGTATGAGTTCATTAATTTTCAACATGTACAGTAAAATTTGTAGATGGATGGGAAGTCGCAGGCATTTAAGTACTAAGTGTTTGAATCATTTTGTATGCTCTATCTGAAATTTTGATTCTGTTAGTACCTTAAACTGCTTGCTTCTGATGTGATTTGTGCAGGTTTTGTAGAACTTCAGAAGTTTCCTGGGTCATACTTCAAGCCTCCGTGCAAACAAGTGTGTTATATTGATGATGTGACTGTTTAGACATTTATTAATCTTTTTTTTTCTTTTGTGGGTTATTCAGTACTACGTACAGACCCCGATGATTGCAAAGCTACTTGAGAGACAAGCCTTTGTTTTGGTCTATAATGGCTTGTAAACTGTAGAAAGCTGAAGTAGATGATGTAATGTAATCTGTTCGATATTTTTATACTGTGGATGTCGGGGAAAAGGTGGGTACTGAAGTCGATGGTCGTGTTCATGACCTCCTGAGGACTTGCATTTAGTTTGTGTTTCCATGTAATTAAAATCAACTTTTTAAATATGTTTAATAATGTTTGTCTTAATTATTTAACTGTCTTAAAATGCTGTAGAAATGGAATACTTAGTATATCCCTCAGAGAAGACCAGTGGAATAGCCCTCAGTCACAATATCCCTTTAGCTCCTGTGCTCAGATAATCTACCTACTCCATTGTATATATGAATATGGGTTATTTTACAGACAGCTTGTAACAACACTGCATTTTAATTTCTGTTTGGTTAATTGCTGGTAATTTTGAGCCTTGGATCCACTGACATCTGCTGCCATTCATCATGACCTGAGTTTGATGCAGTGCCGGGATGTTAATGAAGTGTAAAGTCGGCATGTAAAAACTCTTCACTTTCAACCCTCAGTGCATTTGTTGAATGTTCCCTTTCAGACCTGGGCTGTGTCCTGGGAGAGACTTTCAAATTGTGGAACTCTGGTGGAGTCCACAGTGTTGGCAGGTTATGCTATTGAGGCGTGCACAGACGAAGCTCATTGTTTTGATCAATTTTATGTTGTCAGCTGGAGGGTGGTGCTTGTTAACTCCAATGGAATGGAAGTTATGTGGTGGTTGAGAATCAGGTGGGGTAGGCAGTGGCTTTGTATCAAGACGTTCTAGCCCCTGATCAAGAGAGTGGGCTAGTGCAGGGGTTACTCATGTTGTCCTCTGAACAGGCATCGCGAACAAAAATGTGCAGGATCGTATCAATAATCTGCCGGGAAACCCAGGGATCGAGCCTGAGGACGCAGAGTCTTGACAAAGGGTTTTGGCCCCAAACACCAGCCATTCTGTCCCTTCCCTCAGATGGTGCTCAACCAAATGGATTCCTTCAGCAGATTGTCCTTTTTATCTCCAAGATCACGTCACTTCTATTTTTCCCCATCTTCCTTCAACTTAGAAACATGTCCTGGCACCATAACAAAGACCTGGCTGATCTGTCTCTGTAACAGTTATGCTGTGTCCATTCCTAGAGACGGTATGCACGTAACAAATATTTTTCAGCACATCTCTGCAGTGAGTGAGCATTCTCCACACATGCATTTCTCTTGCCCAAACTGAAAGCTCCATGCGTGGTTACCCCATAGTCCTTACCAATAGTTAGGGTTCTTCATGTTGGGCAAGTTCAGGTTTTCTGCTGGACCACTGCACACATGCATTATGGAGCTCATCATAATCACATGTTTAAATACAGTCACTGGGGAGGGTGTTCCAATTGTCTTTCCCAGGGACAACAAAGCCAAGAATGGCCACTTTTAAAATAGCAAAGTCATACTATTCATATGGGACAGAGTAGATTTAATTTTTATTTAATTTGGAGATGCAGCATGGTAACACGCCACCCAAACACACCCAAGGGACCAAAGAACCTGTACGCCTTATTGGAAGTGGGAGGAAACCCTGGCGATCACAGGGAGAACATTCAAACTCCTTACAGACATGGGGCTGGGTTGATTGAATCCTTGGGCCACCCAAAATCTGGACACCCCATGATTAATGATCAAGCTGATGACGTTAGATGGCTTCTCAGCAAGTTCAGAGAGAATCAAATTACTTTTTTCTCTCTCCTGCCTCCCACATTTCCTGGATTTGTCTAATAACCTGGCTTCCTGGCTGGAAGATTTGTTTTAGCCATAAATGTAAATGAAATGGAAATAACCTGATCACACTAGTTTTGCAGAAGGAAAATGCACCTCTTTTACAATATTGATTAAGTGTCAACAATGCATTAAGTGATGCAGATCTGTTATGTGCCTTCAATGGGATACCTGTAATTTTGAATAGAGTACAGTTTGCAGACACAAATCTGTTTAGTCTAGGTTTGGTTTTGTATGATTTTTTTTTCCAGGTATTCTGAATTGGATTTTAAAATTGTAGCAGTGTTTCACTGATCATCTGTTACTAAACTGAAAGTGTTTTTATTTGCATTTTGTAAAGTGACTAAGTACATGCCATTCCCACAGGCATGTGTTGTTTTTTGTACTAGCTTGCAAGTTATATTCCCTGTATTGTGTACTTACAGGGTGGATGTAATATGACTTATTAATAAATGTCTAGAGCAAATGCAGAGTGTTTATTTCTCCTCCCTGTAGATCTACGGTGACGTTACTCAGGACTGCAGTTTATCTTTTGCATCCCTGTTTACCCTGAAGATGTTTGTGCTTTTTTTCCCCTACTCCTGTTTGGCTCCTCTCCATCATCACCATTTTGCTTGCTTTTCTCTTGTTCAGATGTCTTCTGGGTTGTTTGAGGGGGAAAGATAATATGTGCAATGTATTTGAAGTTTGTTCTCTTCCCCCCACCTTTTCCCACAACAAACTCTGCACCATTTCTACCACTATCTACTCAGCTAACTCTGCTTGCTCTGTTTTCCTCAATTGCTCACCATTATCCATCCACACCTACCTTCTCACTCCCTTTCCCTCAGTTATCTTTGTCTCCCTCCCTGCCACGTTCCATCTTTCCTCCTTGGCTTAAATGATCGTACGTGCCACAAAATCCCTGGATTCCCAGTTTGTCCTTTTTTTTTCTCTTGCACTCCCCCCACACTTCTCCAATCCCTTCAGCTCTCTTTTCCTCCAGTTTCCCCTCTTGCTCCTTACCAAAAAGAACTCAGCTGGGAAATGGGCTTCCAGGTTCTTTACCAAAAGAAAAATGCTTCTAAACTCTTTATTTCAGCCGAAGATTTGAAACGGCAGGATGGCTCACACCTTGTTAGAAACCATCACAAGATTCAAGATGTCGAGGATGAGAAAGGAGCAACTCAATGACTGGAATAGGAGTTTCCACAAGGCATCAGCTGACCAATGACTGTGTCAGGAGCAAGGTGAGATGAACTAGTGGTTGGGCAAACATTGAGCAACTGATGAGCAAAGGGGAGTTCTGCCCCCCCCCCCAGCTCTCATACAGATTTTGTGGTTTGAAGGTTCCTTCAAGTATGTCTGCCGGTCATTATGGGCACCAGTGATGGGCAGACTCAAGCTTGAGTACATGGCAAATGGTTGAATTAACTTGTCTTGGAGTTGATGTAGTTGGGATCATGCCATTGCTTTTAATAGTGTGCATTAAACCATTGCTCCTACTTCCTCCTCCCACTCCCCCACCTTTTTATTTGGTGCCTACTTGTTTTGTTGGTGACCTTTTAGTTCCTATGGATGCTGCGTGGCCATCTGAGTTTCTGTGCAGCACATTGGCCCCAGCATCTGCAGATGTTCTTGTTTCACTCATTTACCCAATATATTTGGAGCTCAGTTTCTTTTGTGCCCATCAACTTTCCTTGCATTCTCTTTGCTGTTAACCTTGACAGCACCCAATTCTACCAGCATGCTTTGGGGATGTGGGAGGAAATCCATGTGGTCTGTGACAGAATATGCTGTGTTTTTTGTTGTATATAGTTATGATTTTGGGAGATAAAGTGTGACAGGTTTTTTTTAGTGTAGGTCACATACAAACACTTCAAATCTTATTTAAAATACTGGAGCTCTGCTCATGCTGGACATGTCGGGGCCAACAGCCTTTGCAAAAGCTTTGGAGAATGCCCAAGAGACTTCACTAATGGATTGTTACTTACAAAAAGGCAACAGATGAAAGAACTTGTAAAGGCTCTGGGGCCGACATGTCTAGCATGAGCAGAGCTCCAGTATTTTAAATAAAATCTGTTTTAAAGTGTTTGTACGTGACCCACACTAAAAAAAACCTGCCCCAATTTATCTCCCAAAAACATATCTATATACAATACAAACACAACATAATCTATCAGATGTCTTCTCAGATGTGCCTTCAGGGTTGTTCAACAGTATCTGTCCTTCTGTGGCTGGACCCATTTGAAGATCTCGATGATTTCTTCGCAGAACAGCACCTTCATCTGTCTGAATGGTGTATGATCTTGGTTGGACTTCACTAAGGACAGTTCCCTTCTGTGTCCATCAGTTTGTTTAGTCTTTTAGCCGAAATTGGTCACCAGTGTAGAGTTCTGGTAGGTTTTTTTTCCCTCTGTCAAAGTAATACTTTTGCTTTTCTTTCTGTTGTTCTTTGAACTTCCTCACTTTCTCCCCCTCTTTTGTTTTTGGGAGGTTCTTCTGAATGGGAAGGTTTGACCTTAGTCTATGTCCCATAAGGAGTTGTGTTGGTGACATACCACACTTGAGCGACATTGTGAGGTATACTAGCCTGCTCTGGGAGAAGTTTCTTTCACAGTCTTTTCCCTTGTTCATCAGTCTTTTCACTGTTTGTCCCTACTTTTCCACTAGACCATTAGACTGTGAAAAATGAGGACTTGATGTGATGTATACAAAGTCCCACTCTTTGGCAAACTGTCGTAACTTTAAATTGCAAAACTGGAGTCCTTTGTCTGTGAAGACCTCACTTGCCACGTCATGCTGGAGAATGTGGCTTTCATACCTATTATTATAGTGTCTGCAGTGGGGGTGTTCAGTTTACACACCTCTAGATACAGGGTCTGTGACTACAAGATAGTCCTTCCTGTGATATTCGAATAGGTCAACGCCTACCTTCTGGTAAGGTCTGCATGGTGCTGGGTGTGGTTTTAGTGGTTCTGCAGGATTTCTTGATATTTCTGGCATATTGTACAGTTTGACCCTTCATTTGTTATATCATTGTTGATTCTTGGCCAGTACATCACCT
This sequence comes from Narcine bancroftii, assembly GCF_036971445.1. Lineage (NCBI taxonomy): Eukaryota > Metazoa > Chordata > Chondrichthyes > Torpediniformes > Narcinidae > Narcine > Narcine bancroftii. Next base: position 173,464,661 of record NC_091472.1, on the reverse strand, counting down.
CTTGTGCTCTTCTTACACTTTTCGATTCCGAGATGTCCTCCATGGATCCTTTTTAGCATCTCTTTTCTCAGAATCTTTGGGATAAGGATTTTGCTTCCTTTTTCGATGATGTCTTCAACCACTGATAGTTCCACCCTGCAGTTCCAGTACTCTGAAATGTCAGGTGAGCAGTCCTGCTTCATGTTTTTTCTCAGTTGACTGTGTTTCATCTTTGTTTGTCTCTGACTTTGAGCTCCATCTGATATGGGCAGTGAACTTGTGATCATGTCCATGAAGCCGTTCATCCATTCTGGTGTTTGCGCGCTCTCTCGTGTCAACAGCTCTAGACAACGTGTCTGTTGTGTACGTTAGCTTACCCATAGAGTACACCACATTCAATGTATAGCATGACAGCCTAATCGTCATTCTTTGTATTTTAAGTGGACATTCATTTAATGACTTTTGGAACAATGCAATCAAGGGCTTACGGTCAGTCTCTACACTGATTGCTTGTCCTGACACAAACTGATGAAATCTTTCACAGGTGTATGTGATGCTGAGCAGCTCCTTTTCAATTTGAGTGCATCTCGTTTCTGCGCATGTCATTGAGTGTGATGCATATGCACTGAGTTGCCAGTCATCATATTTTTGCAGAAGAACTGCACTGAGCCCACTATGTGATGCGTCTGATGATATCTTGATGGGTCTCGCTGGGTCGTAAAACCTCAACTGGTTCCTCTGTGAGCAGTTTCTTTAGTTTGCTCCATGACTTTCCATGTTCATGATTCCACTCCCATTCAATGTTCTTTTCTGTTAGTCTTCTCAATGGAGCCATCTTTTTTGAGAGGTGGATATGAATTTACCCATATAACTGACCATTCCATTAAACCTCTGTATGTCCTTTTTGCATTGTGGCCTTGGCATGTTCCCAATGGCGGACACCTTTCTGGGATCTGGTCTGATGCCCTCACTGCCAATAATATCTCCTACAAATGTTAGTTCTGTCACTCCAAGCTGGCATTTCTCTCTATTCAGCTTCAGGTTTGCTTTCCTTAGTTTCTCATCGTGCTTCATTCTCATGGTTCCCCAGACTATGATGTCATCCATTGAGGTATCAACTCCGTTCAGGGGCTCATAGATCATGTGGATAGTTTTGTGATACACTTCAGGAGCAAAAGCAATTCCAAATGGTAACCTTAGGAATCTGTATCTGCTAAATGGACTATTGAACGTGCACGGTCTTGAACTTGCTTCATCCAATTTTAACTGCTAAAATCCTGATGATGCTTCTAACTTGCTAAAATGCTTTGCATTTGCAAACTGTGACATGATTTCTTCACACATTGGTGCTTAAAGTGTTCTCTTTTTATTGTTATGTTTAGATTTATTGGATCCAAACAAATTCTAAGCTTTCCATTCTTTTTGTCCACAATAACGAGTGAACTCACCCACTCTGTTGGCTCATCTATCTTCTGAATCACGTTCAGGTTTTCCATCCTGTCCAACTCTGCTTTTCGTTGCTTTTGAAGCACAAATGGAACTTTTCTGCATGGATGTATTATCGGTGGCACACGCTTATCCACTCTGATCGTGTGTTCTCCTGGAAGGCAGCCTATACCCTGAAATAGGTCATTGTACTCTTTCATGAGTTCAACATAGACTCTCTCCTTCATTTTCCATGAGGACTCTTTTTATCAGGTTGTTTCTCACAGGCTGTTAAACCTATATGTCCTGTACATCCTTTGGTACCACTATGATTGCTAGCATGTGCTCTTCGTCCTTGTGTTTCACTTTGACCATGCATTCTCCTTGCACTGGTTTATTAGTACCTGAATATCCTGTAACCTTCACTTTTGTGTCATACATCTTTGGTCTTGGTCTATGGCTATTTCCAGATCTAGATTTTGCTCTCTTTGCAGCTCTTTCCCTTAAACTATTATCTAGAATGCCACACACAAGCCTGCCTTTTATCAACGAGTCGGTAAGTCCACAAAATTCACACGTTTTGCTTCTGTTTCTCAACTCAGTCACCTACTGATCAATGCTTCCTTCCATTTTCTGTGCACGTGAAAAACCTGTGCCTCTCACACAGATCACATTACGTTTAGCTATGCAGTATGCCTCAAACTGTTCCATTATTTTTTCCAGTTTTATTTTGTCTCCTTCAGCAGTAAATGTGAAGTTATTATACACCTCCAGGGCTTCATCACCCACGACATATAAGAAAACTGATGCTTTCACTTTATCATTTTTCCCGTCAGCAGTGATTGCTACTAAATACAATCCAAAATGCTATTTAAATCTGTTCCAATTTACAGCTACATTACCTGTCAGCTGAAGTTTCGCTGGTGGATGTAATCCTTGCATTTTTCACTGTGCTAGCTTCTCTTCACTGATCAGTTGCTGACTTTATATTTTACCTTTAAAGTATTTCCTTCTAATTTCCTTCATCTCACTTCTAAAACGATGTTTCATCTTGTATTTGTATATGTGAGTTCTTAAGACAACACAAGGATGAAGGACAAGGTTCTTTACTTTAAAGTTGCTGTAAACAGCCACAAGAGGCTGCAAGTCTCCATTACATATCTGCATGCTGCGGTGTCCTGCTCTGTGTTAGCCCCTGGTGGCAGCCAAGTATAATCAAACGGTAAGGCATTGCTAGTTGCATTGCAACCACGATCACTATCGTTACAGAAAGTATACTGGTCGGTTGCCTCACAGCTTGCTTTTGCAACCCAAGTGCCAGGAATGCAGAAAGTAGCAAACATACCCAGATCCATCACAGGCCCTCGACCTCCCATACATAAACATCCATGTGCGGTTCTGCCTCAAGAAGGCAGCCAACATCCTGGAAGACTTCCACCACCCTGGTCACAAGCTCTTCTCACTGCTGCCTTTGGGAAGGAGATACAGAAACCTGAAAATCAGCATCTCTCAGTTCAAGAATATTTTCTTTCCAACAACTATCAGGCTCTTGAAACTCGTCTTGTTACACTAATCATAGACCACACAGAAGGCTGTCTGCAATAATGCAAGTCACTTTTTTGCATGAAGATTTTTAAAAAAAATCTTTTTATTTCATTCATTTGGCTTACTATTACATATTTTCTTGACAAGTACCTGTTTGGTTGCAGCAAGTAAGAATGTACATACATTGTGCATAATAATAATCATCATTATCTATGTTTGGTCGCGTGCCCTGTGAACCATTCTTTCACTCATGGTTTAATTGCAATGCTAATTTCTATGTTGCTCAGATAAAAATGCCGAGATTGGAAAGTACATAGATTAATAGCTTTAAGGACCTGCATTTTAATTTGTACCCTTTCTCTGGGTCGTAAATGTTGCTGAGAGGAAAGATTTTGGTGGAAATCTTGATGTATGAAGTGGAGTTTGTCCTGACAACTAAGTCAGTGGCACATTTCTTATCATTGATGCTTGTTGAAGGAAAGCAAACAATATCTTTGGACAGCTTGGTCTTATGATGCCCAATTAATATAAAACACTTAAATGCTACACAGATTTATAAACAATAGATTTGCTATAACTTTTTACTTTACATAGTTATATTCCGATATTCATGCAGAAGGCCACACTGTGAAAGACAGCTATAAAGTGAAATTCCACAGTACCTGTCCAACTTTTATTTTAAAACCATTTCCACACTTCCTACTTTTTGTTTCTTCAGTGCATTTTCATCCAGGTCTAATTTTAAATACATTAAATATTAACGGTGTGGTTGAGCACTGGGCCAATAGTTCAATTGTTCCCCTTGCTGCATTCTCTGGGACTTTATAATCACAGCACAAACATCTCAGAAAGAATGGGGCAAAAGTCCAATTAAAAGCACCTCGTCTTCCAAAAATATCAGCAGCTACACATGAAATTTGAACTGCAAATAAAATATTAGCTCCCAGTGACGCAGATCAATGGCATAATTTGGTTGTGATGCCAATTTATTTTATAGGTTAGAAACGGTAGTTATCTTGTTTCACCTGTTGTATGATTGACTGCTTCTCATTTTGTTTCTGATTGAAAACAGAATGATCCCACAGTCGGTGAATTCTTAAAAACTGTCCTCTCCTAATCCCTACACTCTCTGGAAGCTTGTATTATTTCAGTTTGTTTTCCTAATGTGGGAACAAATTATAAATTAATAATTTACTTTAAATTGCATTAAAATTAGTCAATAGAGCAAAACATAATTTCCAAGTACTGGTAAAATAATTTCAAGTACTGTATTTCATTTGTTATTGCAACTCTTCCTGTCAATTTCCTTTGCTGGGCTGGAGATTTTGATTAATTATTTTCTCATATGGCCAGTTTCAGATCTTCAGGACAGTCCACCCCTTAAACATCCAGCGAATTGTTGGTATGCAGACAAATTCTGCACAGCAAGGTCTCTCAGACAGAGAACAAGACAAGTAACCAGCTAACCTGTGTGGTAGAAAGGATTAATTCTACCTAGTGCAGGATGGGATACTTGGCTTTTTCCAAGCAAGCTGAGCTTGAAACTACTGATAAGTCAACTTTATTGTCATCTGAGTGTACAAATACAACCCAACAAAACAGCGTTCTCTAATCCTCTGGGAGCAGTTGAAAGATGCTGCGTAGAGGATGGTAGGAGTCCGCAATTGATTTTGTGCACCTCCTTTAGACAATGATCCCAGTAGTGCGACTCTCCACTCTTCTGGTCCTGTGGATTGGCCTGAGATCCATTTCCCTGCAGCAACTGCACTATGATGCAGCCAGCTCCTGTAGAAGGTTGGCATAATGGTGGCCAGTAACCTTGCTCACTTCAGTCTTCACAGGAAGTGTAGTCCCTTCCTGACAAGTGAGGAGATGTTGAGTGTCCACAATAGGTCACTAGTAAAATGAACTCCAAGGAACTTGATGCTCTCCATTCCCTCTATTACTCAGTTGTTGATGTGTAATGGAGGATGGTCGTTCCTGGTCCTCCTGAAATCCACGATCATTTCCTTTGTCTTGTCCCCATTGAAACTTCAGTTGTTACTCTTGCATAATTTCACAAAATTTTCCACCTCTGTAGTGCGACTCATCATTGTTGCTGATGAGGCCAACTACTGTTGGACCTGGATCTGGCAATACAGTCGTGGGTCAGTAGTATCAACAGGAGCGGGCTGAGCACACACTCCTCAAGTTCGCCAGAGCTCAGCATGAGCTACCAATCCAGACTGGTCTTTCTGTCAGGAAGTCTAGAATCCAATTACAGAGAGGGATGTTGAATTCCATCAAGGACAGCTTCTCCACCAGACTCTGGGAAATTATCGTATTCAACATTGAGCTGAAGTTGATGAAGCCTGGCATTTGAGGTGTGTTTCTCCAAGTGGTTCAGGACAGATTGAAGGGTCAAGGCTACAGCATCATTTGTGGAATGGTTTCTTCTATTGGCGAAATGAAACGGGTCCATCATCTCGGAGGTGTGCTTTGATACATTCCATCACCAGATGCTCAAAGTATTTCATAATGGTAGAGATCATTGCCACAGGGCAGTAGTCATCGATAATAATGAGAATAAAAATAAACAAGTTTCCAATAAACAATACATGAAGTCGGTGGGGAGGCAGTGTCTTCAATCACTCTGAAAGTCTGTTAAACAGTGTTAAATGACTGAACCTAGGTCCTGATAAGGCCAATTAACTTAAATCTTGTTAAAGCACTATTAAGTACAGTAAAAGACTGAGAAAGGAGTTAACCCATTGAAAGGTTCATCAGATCCTCCCTATTTAATGATTCAACAGACACTTAACCAAGGAATATGCAAATAATCAGGCCAGTTTGTTCTTCTGAATAAATATGAGGGTCCTAATGGTGGTTTAGGCCACTAAAGGCTCTCCATGATATCACATCAATCAACCCTTGGAGCGAAACTCCGTTTTTGAGTTAATTTCTGTGACAACTAGCCTTATGAGAATTGGATGAGGGATGACTGTCATCCAGGACCCCAATTAGTCATCTTCAATTAATGCTGTGGAATTTCTTGCCTTCATCCAATCAGCACTTCAATTCATTGGAGTGATATTTATATTGATGGTCTGATGGTGGAGGGGTAGAACTCTTCCTGAACCCAGTAGCACAAGTCTTGTGGCACCTCGACCTCTTTCCTGATGGTAGCAGCGAGAACAGAGCATGCCCTGGTTGGTGTGGATTCTTGTTGATTGCTGCTGCTCTCCGATGGCAGTGTTCTCGATGGTTGGGAGAGTTTTGCCTGCGATGTACTGGGCTGTGTCCACTACCTTCTGTAGGGCTTTCTGCTCGGAGGTGTTGGTGCCCCCATTCCAGGCCATGATGTAGCCGGGCAGCACACTTTAGAGGCATTGACATGTTTTCTTCACGATGCCATTAGTATGTTGGGTTCAGGAAGGGTCCTCCGAGATAGTGTCTCCCAAGAACTTAAATATGCTCACCCTCTCCGCCTCTGATCCGCCAATGATCACTGGATTGTATACCTCTGGTTTTCCTTTCCTAAATTCCACAACCAGCTCCTTGGTTTTGATGACATTGAGTACGAGGTTGTTGTTGGTCCACTAGTCAACCATGTTTTCATTCTCCCTCCTATGTGCCGACTCATTGCCCCTTTTTATACAACCCACTCCCATAATATTATCAGCAAACTTGTAGATGGTTTTGTCGTAGTACTGAGCCACACATAATGAGTAGAGCAGGGAGCTAAGAACACAGCCCTGTGGTGCTCCAGTACTGACGGAGATTGTGGACGAGATGTTCTTACCAGTCCTCATTGATTGTGGTCCAGCAGTGAGGAAATGCAAGATCAAATTGCAGGGTGGGGTTTTGAGCCTCAGGTCTTAGAATTTGCTGGTCAGTTTTGAGGGGATGATGGTGTTAAATCTCAAACTTGTTGTTAAAGAGCATCCTGATGTATGCACCTTTGCTGTCCAGATGTTCTCACTGTCCTGAGCTTGAATACCCATACTCCCTTCTCAATCCCCCGGGCTAACATTCCCTTCCCACTGCCCCAGGCTCCCATTCCCATACCCCCTTCCCACTGCCCTGGGTTCCATTCCCACATTCCCTTCCCACTGCCCTGGGCTCCAATTCCCACACTCTTCCCAATAACATGGGCTCTGTTTCCTCCATTCCCATTAAATTTTACTGGTTACACAGTACTTATTATAAACATTGTTTTTAAAATGTTATTTAATGTGTGTTGGGCTATTAGTAGACATTGCATCCAATAGACTGGAACATCTGCTAAACCAGCACCACCAGAGTTCCAGATTATCAGAGTTTTACTGTGCACAGATACCATCCACATGTCTGCTGTAGGAAGGCTGTATCCATCTGTTTTAAGCATTAAAAATACTTGGTCTCGAAATGCAATCCCTGCCACGATATTCTGGGTCTCATCACCTCTGCTTTCAATGGTTTACGTTGTCTTCTATCCCTATTTTCTCTCAGATAAAATTAGCGCCCTTGAGCTTAATTTTGTTTGTGGATTTACCCCTCCCTATCAACCTCAGCTCTATAACTGCCCTGCAACAAAACTCTTGAGTTCTTGTGCACCCTCCACACTGAACTGCAGGACGTGCCCTCAGCCCTGGGATTCCTCATGTGGTTCTGTGAAGCAGCCTGGAATGTTCCTCAGTGACGCCGCTTCATGTCTGCACACTCTGCAGTTTATTTTAAAAGCACAAGTTTCAACTTAATTGTGTGATCATCCCCTGTTGGCTACCCAGATTACAGCCCTTTATCAGTCCCATTGACAATTGTTCTTGACTAAACTTGCACTGATGTGCTATCTTTTGTTTATTTTTGGTAGGGGCATTTTTGTGTTTGTAGTAATAATTAGAGAGCTGTTCAGTGATCCACCAGGGGTTTGTTTAATGGTTGACTTCTAGGATCATCATTGATCTTCTAACCCACTTGGGACTAGCCATAATATGATAGAGGCTCCTATTAATGGATGCTAAAGCTAATGATTGATCAGTGTTGACAAGCGCGTTAATGCAAATACTTAACGGGCAATACCTAATCTGGTTCGAAATTAGTGTTGGGAAAGAAAATGCTATGAAGGCATTTCTGGCAGAAAATGTACTTTCTTTAAAAAAATCATATTTTCATTCAGCAGACCACCACTCTAGATCCACAGTGCAGGGTCTCCTTTGGCACATTCATTAGAGTACCCTATTTTCTGGGCCTCGCTGACAGCCACAATAACAGCCACTCCACCCCAAACCTAGAGAATCACTTCTAACCTCTTTCCTGTCTCCGGGCAGGTTCAAGTGAATACTTATTATCTCTGTATTAATGTCAATTTTTTTTGTACTTATTGTCTCTAATTTAATCGTCTACTTCTGCAGATGGGTTTTTAAAAGTTGATTTTGTAATATTTTTAGAAAGAATCCATTCAGCAGCAGGAAGTATGAGTTTCCGTCCATATGCACATTGTACGCTGTATGTGACATTAAATTCATTATTATTATCAAGCTAAAATACTTAATAACCCTTAGATACTTTGGACAGATCATCTATTGCTCTGAGAGTGTGCAGGAGGTAGAGAAGGGAGAGCATTCTTGAGCTTGAGCCTTTCTTTCAAGAATCGTTATGATTGGGACATGATGTTGAGGCTTTATAAGGCACGAGTGAGGCCTCACTTGGAGTACAGGGTACAGTTGTGGGCTCCTTATTTAAGAAAGAATGTGCTGGCAATGGAGAGGGTTCAGAGGAGATGAACAAGAATGATTCCTGGAATGAAGGGGTTGGCATATTAGGAACATTTGACAGCTCTTGGATTGTACTCCTTGAAGCTCAGAAGAATGCGGGGGGAACCGCAGAGAAGCATTTTGAATGTTGACAGGCCTGGACAGAGTAGATGTGGCAAAGTTGTTTCACATGGTAAGGGAGTCAAGGACAAGAGGGCATCATTTTAGATTTGAAGGGCACCCATTTAAATTTCTTTAACCAGGGAATGGTAAACCTCTGGAATTTGCGGCCAGGTCGTTGGGTGAATTTATGGTAGAATCTGATAGGTATCTGAATTGTCAGGGAATCAAAGGTTAAGTGCAGAAGACCTGGGGGTGGGGCTGAGTGGATCAGCTCATGATGGAATGGTGGAACAGACTTGACAGGCTGAATGGCCTACATCTGCTCCGATATTTTATGGTCTTATGATTGCTCAGGTTAAATACTTATTCACTGATGAAGGGGGTCCAATAAATGTAGAAAGGGTTTTTAAGGGTGTAAGTTGTGCAGTGTCACAAGGATCTGTGTTTAGAACCCTGGCATTGACAATAAACAAATCAATGGTGCAGATAATTAGACTGAATTTAGTATCTGTATAATGTTTGCCATTGATAAAATCTATATGGGAAAGAATGGTGGGATGCAGAGAGAGTGCAAAGTGATTGGCCAAGAGATTCGAGGATGAAATGTAATCAGAATAATGGTGAGAATTTGTGAAATGTGGCGACAGTGGTCTATTAGTGTGATACTCTGACAATGCCTGCGATGCAAGTTGGAATCTGGCACTGTCAGTTCTCCCTCAGACCCACATGGAGTTTGCTCCTACGTTCCAAAACATACAGGGTTGGGTTGGACGGGTGTAATGGGGAGCCACAGGTTTCATGCGCTGGCTTCTATCGTGTTGTTTTGTAATTAAAAATTAAGAGACGATCTCCCTCTGTCTTACCTATATTCCAAAATATACCCTGCAATCCCACACTAGCAAGTAACCTCATTCAAACCAGAAGGCATGAAGGAGCGCCAACCGTCTCTCCTCCTACAATTCTCTCTCTTCATGTCTCATTCTCATCTCTCCTGAACTTGCACATACTGCTGGGATTCCCCTTCTGCCCAGAATTCCCAGAGTCAGACCAAGGGGAATGTACGGGAGGGGGGTGGAACAGAAAGGAAGAGCAGGAATGCAGGAAGAGGGAAAGTGAGTAAAGTGGGTGGGGATGTGGCAAGCTGCTGCATCCAGATGTTGGACTTGATCAGGGGAAGTCCAATGGATGGACCAACTCTGAATGTGAAACAGGGATTCGCTAAAATGATCCGTGGAAAGGATAACTGGGGGACTGGTTGATGGGTGCCTCAACCAGTGCCTATGAGGGGGGGTGCAGGGGGTACATCATTCCAGGCTCAGGGTCCAAAAGGGGGCCCAGGACTTCCAGGCAAATCAGTGGGGAAAATTCGGGCAAACCTGGGGAGACAGAGACCTGAATGATTCAGATCTTCATCTCCCCAGCTCTGCCCTATCTCACCTTCCCTCTTTCCCTCATGGCAGCAGCCCTCTCCCCGGATCCTGGCCCAACAGTCAGGTGCGTGCGCGAAGGGCCTGGAATGTAACTTCTGGCGTGAATGACAGCAGCCACAGTGTTTCAGTCATTGACTCATCATCGATTGGAGTCGTGCTGTGTCTGTGTGGCAGTGGAGCAGACTTTGAAGGTTGCCAGAACAGAAGGGAGGGGAGGAGAGCCAGAACAGAGGGGAATGGGAAAAGTGGGGGGAAGCCAATGGCGTACTGTAGCCAGGTTCTAAGGTCAGGGCCAGGGGGAGTGAGATCTCATACAGAAGGTGCCACGCAGTGAGTGCTGGGGTGGGTGTGGATCCTGTCCGACTGATCAGTGGCAGGCGCGGCTCCCAGACCCCGACCATTGTGGCTCTCAGACCCCGACCATTGTGGCTCTCAGACCCCGACCATTGTGGCTCTCAGAGAAGGAGCACTGATTACAAAATTACTTAATGAGCAGTTTGACTGTTTTTTGTTTGTTTCTCTGTCTGACTGTAAGCAAAATATTGTCCTAAGGTTGGTTACGCCGGCAACCACATGGAAATGGGGAGTAAATGGCCAGAAGTCCAGTTTCAGGCCGGAGAGTCCAGATTTTCAGCCCTCTGGTTGGCGCCACCTCAAGCCGGATCTTAATTTGTCCTGCATTTGGGGGTGCAGGCCCGACAACACTTCCAAATGGAGCACAAATTAAGGGGCAGAAAAGGCACTTCCCTTTTAATTTCAGCGTGCTCAGCCATGTTCCTTCTCGCCCACATGCGCGAGTGCTGGATTGAGCATGGCGATGAGGGGTCATGTGATGGTGGCACACAAAGTTGTGATGAGTGGGAAGCATTACACCATTGCAAGAAATAATCTGCAGCTGTTGGTGAGAATCTGATTTTTTTTAAATAAAAGATATTGACCTCACACACAGATCTTTTCAAAATTATTCCATTACAACAAAGCTCATGTAGTCCACGTTAATGGTGATATGTTTTTCATTGTTCAGGAACGAAAAAAGAGCTGTTCATGTAGTCACCACAGAACTTCTTGCTTGATACAAAATAATTGACAATAGCGGCTGCTAACGGCAGCACTACTGAAATGAAGCATGTCCACACAACACAAGAGTGAACCAGTTTCTTGAATCTCTAAGAGAGTGATATCAGAACGTTGCAGAGTCGCTGCCTGCTCAGTGACGTGCAACCAGGAAGTGGCGACATCTCCCAGGCAACATGTGTGTGATAATATGGGATACTATCACCAATGTATATATTTGTATCGATTTACATATAGTAGTAGTGATTGGCTGAGGGCCGTAGCCACGCCTACTGGCAGGTCATAAGGGGCTGCTCCTAACCAGACCCAGGTTAGTCTGGACTAGTCGACCTCGATGTACTACGCTCCAGTCTTTGTTAATAAAAGCCTTGGTTTGAGTCAACAAGTCTTTGAGTCATTCAATGCACTACAATTTTATTAACAAAATGTTTCAACGGATGGAGCGAATGCTGTGACCAGAATGATGCTGTGACCCTACTGCCAGAGTGATTCAGGCACTTGGTGAGGAGCTTTGAGGCATACCTGCTCAGACCCCATCGTGGATGAAGACACTGATAAACTGCTAGTTCTGATGTCCATGGTGTCCACAAGGGTCTATGAAAATATCCAGGATGCGACCTCTTACACGGCTGCCGTGATCGTGCTCAAGGAACTCTACGAGCGGCCTGTGATTAAGGTCTATGCCAGGCACATGCAGGCGACCAGGAGGCAGCTGCCCAGTGAGTCTTGCAGAGCCTACCTCCAGGCACTGAGGTTACTAGGTAGAGCTTGTGCGTGCACCGACAAAACTGCAGCCAACGACCTCATCTGGATGCTTATGTGGCTGGGGTCTGATCCAATGAGGTGAGGCAACGATTACTGGAGCATGGGGGAGACAGTCTGGTGGAAACCATTCAACTCGCTAAAACGATGGAGGCTGCAGCCCTAAGCATGGATGCCTATACACAGAGCTGGGCCCCCCCATTACAATGTGAGTAGAATGCCTGCATTTAACCCAGCCTCCCCACACCCTGTTGATGGGCTCGCCGCTGCTGCCACACTAAGTGCTGCTTCTGTGGGGAGGAGAAGCACAGTTGATCCCTGTGCCTGCGAGGAAGGCCCGATGCCAGAAGTGTGGAAGAATGGCCACTTCACCAGCGTCTGCCGGTCCAAAATGGCCGCCGCCCAACCACCTTCCCCAAATTTGAATTGCTCATCCTCAGAACTATCATCCAATGAGAGCGAGGAATTGATCACGCAGTAATGCTTCAAGTCATAATGCAAGCATCTCATGTGGAAGGTGCCGCCCTCACAACATTCCACCCGCGCCACCGCGACGCAATGTTCCACCCTCACCGCTGTGATGCTGATCCCTGACTTGGCCTCCCCTGCCCAACAGGACTTTCACGTCAGCAGGCCCCGATGGACTGCCTGCACAACGACTTGTGCCGCCAACTCCAACTGGGTCCCTGGACCGGAAGACCCCATTGGTCCACCTGCACCACGAGTGTCTCCGCCTCTGCAGCTTGACGCTGACTCCGACCCGACAGTGCCGCCAATGCAACTTGCCGATGGCCCGCCCACTCTGATGATGTCACCGCGCGAGCGTAGTGCGCACCAGGCCAAGGCCCTATGATGCTCCGACCTTGCTCCAGTGACACGAGGATCCACCAGACAGCCACCCCCAGTGGCAAGTGACAACATCACGCCAGCCTCCACAGGCAGCAGCCCCACTCCCTGTATCGGTTGCTGCATCAGTGACATTAAACCAGGACCAGCCGCACCCCCTAGTTAAGGCCATGGAAACTATTAAGGTGAAGAGCCAGTAATGCTCACTGTCTGTTCGATTCAGGTTCGACGGGGAGCTTCATTCACCTGGACCTGGTCCAACGATGTGCGCTGGCAGTTCACCCGACAGACCAGAAGATCTCACTGGCCACAAGAGCCCACTCAATGGGCATCAAGGGGTATTGTGTGGTGACCTTGAAAGTTCAGGGCATCAAATTTACAGGGTTTAAGTTGCTGGTCTATCTCAATTATGTGCGCCTGTGTTGTTGAGGTTGAATTTCCAATGTCATTTTAAATCAATGTCACTGCATTACGGGGGTCCCCACTCTCCACTCTCTATCTGCCACCACTCTACCCTGAAGACCTCCTGCCAGCGACAGCCCACACCAGTCCCTGAACCCTAATACTCCATTTGCAGCCTCTCCACCCTCTGGGTCACTCCTCCAGCACTCTTCGCCAATCTCACCCCTGGCTGGAAACCAATTACCACTAAAAGCCATCAGTTCAGCTTCGGGGACAGGAAATTTAATAAAAGTGAGGTGCACAGACTGCTGGATGAGGGCATCATCGAGCCCAGCACAAGTCCCTGGAGGACGCAGGTGGTCATTGTGAAGAATAGGGAAAAGCTGCAGATGGTGGTTGACTACAGCCAAATGGTCAAAAGCTTTAAGCTCTTTGATGCTTACCCTCTTCCGTGAATCACAGACGTGGTGATTCAGATTGCCCAATTCCATGTGTTTTCCACCATAGACCTCTGATCAGCCTACCCCAGTTCCCAATCCGCCCAGAAGACTGCCCTTTCATGGTCTTCGAAGTGAACGGGCCTTTGTATGAATTCCTCAGGGTCCTCTTCGGTGTCACAAATGGTGTCGTGGTCTTTCAGTGAGAGATGGACCGGATGGTAAACCAGAACAGCCTAACAGTTACATTCCTGTATCTGGACAATGTCACCATCTACGGCCACGACCCATAGAAATTCTTCCAAACGATGAAACGGCTGAATCTGACCTACAATTTTGAGAAGTGTGTCTTCCGGACCACTTGCCTTGCAATTCTAGGTTGCATGGTGGAAAATGGGGTGGTAAAGCCAGATCCCAACCGCATGCGCCCTCTCGTGGATCTTCCACCACCCAAACCCAGAAGGCACTTCAACGCTGCCTGGGGTTTTTTTCCTACTATGCCCAATGGGTCTCACAGTATGCTGACAAGGCTCAGCCACTGATTAAGTCCACCTCCTTCCCTTTGTCAGTGGAAGCCAAAGCAGCCTTCGACCGCACTATGTCAGACACCGCCGCGGCCACTCTGCATCCCATTGACGAATCCATACCCTTCCAGGTAAAGAGCAATGCGTCAGACTTTGCACTGGAAGTCACCTTAAACCAGGCCAGTAGGACCATCCAGAGCCCAGAAAGCCAACACTCCTCTGTCAAGAAGGAGGTCTAGGCTATCGTAGAGGCCGTACGTCATTGGACACACTACCTCACTGGCAGGCACTTTACACTGCTGACCGACCAACGTGTGGTCTCATTTATGTTTAGCAGCAACCAACAGGGTAAGATCAAAAAAGACAAGATTACCAGGTGGAGGATCAAACTCTCCACCTTCAACTATGACATTTTGTACCAGCCTGGAAAATGCAATGACCCGCCCGATGCCCTTTCCCATGGGACATGCACCAGTGTACAACTGGACGTGCTGCAGAAACTTCATGAGGAGCTCTGTCACCCGGGGTCACCAGGTTCACCTACTTTGTGAAAACCAGTAACCTGCCCTATATGGTTGAGGAGATCCACTCCATGACTCGAGCCTGCCCAGTATGCGCTGAGTGCAAACCCAACTTCTTCCGGCCCGAGAAGACCCATGTCATCAAAGCCACCCGGCCCTTCGAACGTCTCAGTGTGGACTTCAGGGGCCCCTACCGATGATGAACCATACACTTATATTCTTGCGGTGATCGACGAGTACTCCCACTTCTCGTTTGCTATTCCCTTCCCGGACATGACCGCCTCCTCAGTCATAAACGCACTGCACGGCATCTTCACCATTTTCGGGTACCCCAGTTACATGCACAGTGACCAGGAGTCCTTGTTTATGAGTGCAGTATTGCTTCGTGCAGGACCACGAGCTACAATCCACGCAATAACGGGCAGGTCAAAAGGGAGAATGCCACTGTCTGGAAAGCGATCACGCTTTCCCTCTGGTCTAAAGGCCTCCCCACCACTCACTGGCAGCAAGTCCTCCCAAAGGCTCTACAGTCCATCAGGTCCCTGTTGTGCACTGCCACCAACGCTACCCCTGCATGAACGTATGTTCTCGTTCCCACAGAAGATGGAATCGGGAACAACCAAACCGGCTTGGCTGACGGTCCCTGGACCTGTCCTGCTGAGACATCATGTCCGGTACTCGAAAAATGACCCCCTGGTCGACCAGATAACGCTGTTACACACGAACCCGTACTACACTTATATCGAGTATCCGGACGGGTGCAAGAACACGGTCTTAGTTTTTTGTTAATAAAAGCGTTGGTTTGAGTCAATGTCTTTGAGTCACTAAACGTGCTACAGTTTTATTAACAGAAGACTGAAGTGTAGTACATCAAGGTCGACCAGTCTAACATTGTCACGTTCCAACCCCAACCTCCATCCAATCCTCCCCTAGGTTACATGCCGGGACAGCGGGACCAGCAACACCTCATGGATGAGAACAGCAGCAGATTGGACCAGCCTACAGCCAATGACAACTGTGCACTAGGCAAAACTGCGCCCACATCTGGGGACCCTAGCGATGACACTCCACCAGCTACCCCAATCCCGGTGCCATGACGATCATGTCAGACAATCAAGCCTCCTGACTGCTACAGCCTGTGAATACTGCATGCTATACCCCCCTCTTTATTTTTACTCACCCCAGGGTCAGTTCTTAAAAAAGGGGTGAATGTGATAGGACAGGATACTATCACCAATGTATATATTTGTATATATTCACATATAGTAGTAGTGATTGGCTGAGAGCCGTAGCCACACCTACTGGCGGGTCATAAAGGGCTGCTCCCAACCAGACCCAGTTCAGTCTGGACTGGTCGACCTTGATGTACTACGCTCCAGTCTTTTGTTAATAAAAGCCTCGGTTTGAGTCAACAAGTCTTTGAGTTATTCAATGCGCTACAGCGTGTCATCAAACACTGGCTTATCTGAGAAGGGAAGGGGGCCTGCGCCAATTTGTACCAACTGATTGCGGCGGTGATTCGGCACGTCTAACCGCGCGGTTGCTCAGCCCGCTCCATGACCACAACTTATTGGCCCTTTTTTATCAGATAACTGATAACCAATATGTCAACTGTGCAAAGATTAATTTTATAATATTACTAGTCTACTACCTCTACTTCTAATAATCATTAGTATGTGGCACTCTGCGCAGCTGTAGAAAGCACATCCACCACATTAAGGGTCGTTAACGACTGTTTATTTTAATTTAGCGTGCGTCCCTTTAAGGGCAGCGCTGGTTCAGTCACCACTTGTATGGTGACATCATAATCGCTGCCCGAGGCGCATGCTGAGAGGGAAGTTTGAGTCAGGAAGAACCCCTGACGGTGCCATATTCCCACTGCTGCCCCACCACGTGGCGTTATACGTGGGGCCAGTTCGCCATGAGAGAGTGCGCCACCACACATTCCCCCCCCCTTCCAGAACCGGCTACGCGTCCCACTGCTTGGGCATAGCCGTCTGTACCGGCTGTGACAAGTCCAAATGGGCCACCTTCAAGTGGTCCATTGTAAAAAGTTCCTCCATCCTGCGCCCCCCCCCCCTGTCCCCCCACATCCAGAGTGAAAGTTCAGCCGGATCGCCAGAGAACTTTATATGGACCTTCGTATGGGCGCTGTAACAGTGCCCTCTGTGGTCCTCTCTGGATGAACACAAACTGTTCCGAGTCCAGTTCCTTGGGGCGATGGAATGGCCAGATGCCGTGGCGTGATTGGGATGCAGGGGCCAGGGAGGCCAGTTTCCTGCAGAGATCCACCAGCAGGTTCGTGTCCTCGGGTGCTGTGTCAGCTTCTGAGCCGAAGAACTAGCCGAGGAGGGAGAGTGGCGCATCATATACCAGTTCCACCAACGAGCCTTGCAGGTCCTCCTTGGGTGCTGTCCTGATCCCAAGAAGGACCCAAAGCAGTTAGTCTGCCCAGTCCGGGCCGGTGAGTCGGGCCATGAGGGGGGACTTTAGATGCCGGTGAAACCTCTCCACCAAACCGTAGGCTGTGGTGTGGAGGAGTTTAATCCCCCAAGAGTCTCGCCAGCTGGGCCCATAGCACGGAAGTAAACTGGGCACCCCTGTCGCTGGTGATGTGCACTGGCACACCGAAATGGGCGATCCACTGACTGACCAGGATCCTCGCACACATCTCTGCCGAAGCTCCTCTGATGGGAATGGCCTCGGGCCATCTCGTGGCTTGGTCCACTACCATAAAAAGGTAGCGCCTCCCTGGACACCAGCAAGGGGCCGACGACGTCAATGTGGAGGTGCTAGAACCTCTGCGCTGACGAGTCGAAGGGTTGGATTGGGGCCTGCATGTGTCTGTGGATCTTGGAGGCCTGGCACCTGGTGCAGTTCCTAGCCAACTCCTCCACCACCTTGAGCCTGTGCTACATGAATTGCTCCACAACCATCCGCACAGTCGTCTTCACCAAGGGATGAGCAAGGTCATGGATTAGGCTAAAGACTTTCACCCTCCACTGTGGCGGTCCTGGTGGGCCTGTGGAGACATCGTAGAGCAGCACGTCCAGGCTGTTGGGCAACTGGAGGTCAAGGCCCGAGATGGCAGTCCAGAGGGCTTGTGTCTCTGCATCGTGCTGTTGGCCCTGGGCGAGCTGTGTGTAGTCAAGGTCAGGGGCTAGTGTGTTGATGGATGGGCGCGAGAGTGCATTCACTACCATGTTGTCCTTGCTTGCCCTGTGCCAGATGTCAGTAGTGAATTCTGACACATACGAGAGGTGGTGCTGTTGCCTAGCTGACCATGGGTCCTTGCCCATGGAAAATGCTTGGGTGAGGGGCTTGTGGTCTGTGAAGACTGTCAAGGATCTGTCCTCCAGGAAATGGCGGATGGCCAAGTACAGCGCTAGGAGCTCCTGATTGAACACATTGTACTTGAGCTCTGGCGGGTGCAGCTGTTTACTGAAAAAGGCCAGTGGGCGCCATTGTCCATCAAGCTATTGTTCCAGAACTCCCCCGACTGCCGTACCTGAGGCGTCCACCAAGAGCGCCGTGTGTGCCTACGGCCATGCTTACACCAGCAACGTCGCACTGGTGAGGGCTTCTTTCATTTCCGTAAATGCCCTGTCTGCCTCTTCTGACCAGTATAAGGTCTTTTACCTCATGGCGATAAGTGCGAACAGTGGACACATGGTATGGGCAGCACTGGGGATGAACCAATGGTAAAAGTTCACCATCCCCACGAACTCTTGCAGGCCTTTGAGGGTGGCGGGTTTGGGGAAACGTTGGACGGCTGTCACTTTTTCCGATGCTGGAGCGGCCCCAGCCGCCGAGATGGTGTGCCCCAGGAACTGCAGCGACTGCTTGCCAAACTGACATTTGGCCGCGTTGACTGAGGCCGAACTCCACCAGCCGGGTAAACAGGGTGCAGAGATGGGCCTTGTGTTCTTCATGGTTGGAGCTAGCGATAAGGATATCATCTAAGTAGATGAACACAAAGTCCAAGTCCCTATCCACTGCATCCATGAGGCGCTGGAACATCTGGACCGCATTCTTTAACCCGAAAGGCATCCAGAGGATTTTGAACAGGGTGATGATCGCAGTCTTTCCCACATCGTCGGGGTGCACTGGGATCTGGTGATATCCCCGCACTAGGTCGACCTTGGAAAAGAGCTGCGCGCCATGGAGGTTGTATGTGGGGGACTGGGTACCTGTCGGGGGTTGTGGCACCATTCAGCCGTTGGTAGTCTCCGCAGGGTCTCCAGCCACCACACGACTTGGGGACCATGTGGATCAGTGATGCCCAAGCACTGTCTCAATGCCGGACAATCCCCAACTCTCGGAGCTTTGAAAACTCCTCCTTCGCCTGCTGTAGCTTTTCGGGCGGCAGCCATCTGGGCTTAGCATGCAACAGAGGGCCTTGCTTGGCAATATGGTGGAAAACTCTGTGATGGGGGAAAGCAGCATTGAAACGTGGCTCCAAAATGGCAGGGAATTCATGGAGTATATAGGCATACTCATCCCTGGCGGCAGCCACAGCAATCGTGGGTCTGATGGCGTCCGTGGTGTCCAAAAGCATGGAGTGGAAAGTGCGGGCATTGACCAGCCTCTTGATCTTCATATCGACCAGCAAGCCGTAAGCCCTCAGGAAGTTGGCCCCCAACGGTGCGGTGCCCACTGAGGCCAACACGAACCTCCAGTGGAATTTTTCTTTGCCGACCTGGATCTCCGCCCTGCAGGTGCTGTAGGTCTTGATGGTGGAACCATTGGCCGCCCACCGGGTTGGACCGGGAGATCAGGTGTGAGTCTCCAGCCCTGTAGGGGGTAGGACGCTCAGCTTGGCCCCGTCTTCACCAGGAAACACCGGCTGGTGGATTTATCGGTTACATAAAGGAGGCTGTTCACATGGCCAGCCATTGCAACCATCAACGACGGCTGGCCTGGTCGTTTACCTGGAAGCTGCAGGGTTGGAGGCACTTATGGGCTTGCGTTCCCCAGCGCTGGTGATAAAAGCACCAGGTCGAATGGCTCCCTTCTGGCTTGTGCTTGGGGGCAGCTTGCGGTCAACTGGTTCCTGGTCTTGAAAACTAGTCGAGGGCTGCCTCGTGCTCCCTCTTCGTGCACCAGAGGGCATCTGCTTGGGCTGCGACTATATATGGGTCTGCGAGATCCTCGTCTGCTAGAAGCAGCTGGTTATCCTCTGGCTTTTGTTCGAGGAAAATCTGGAGGAAGAGGAAACAAAGCTTATGATCTCTGCCAGGGCCAGCATTTTGTCCATTAACGCTGACGGGCTGCGGTCCCCAAGCCCGTCCAGGTGCAAGAGCCTGGAAGCCCATTGCTGGGGTGTGAGGCCAAATGTCCCCAGCAGCAAGTTCTTGAGGGATGTATATTTACCCTCAGCTGGAGGATGAAGGATGAGGTTGTCCACCCTGGCTGCTGTGTCTTGATCCAGCGCACTCACGACGTGGTAGAACATCGTGGCATCCACTGAGATGTTTCTAAGGTGGAATTGCACTTCCACCTGCCCAAACCACGTCCATGGGCAATGGGTCCAGAAGGGGGAGAAGCTTGATTGCCACAGCATTAACCTCAGCTGAATCCATGTCTTTGTGTCCAGAAAGGCATCTGGGCTCATCGGGGTCACCACTGTGGCGCTCTGCGCAGCTGAAGAAAGCACAGCCACCCCACTGAGGGTCATTAATGACTGTTTATTTGAATTTGGCATGCTGCCCTTTAAGGGCAGCGCTGTGATATCATAATCGCTGCCCGAGGCGTGCGCTGAGAGGGAGGTTTGAGTCAGGAAGAACCCCTGACGCTGCCATCTTTCCTTGGCTGCCCCGCCACATGGTGTAACACGTGGGGCTGGTTCGCCATGAGACAGTGCACTGCCACAAGTATATACTTTTTGTATTTTTTTTCCTTTTTTCAGATATAAAAATAAAAATTATAAATCCTCTCTCCAAAATGGCTTCTCACAAATCAGGAGCCCAGAAAAGACCATAAAGAAGGAAATGAAAATGAAAAAAGGGTCAATAAATCCTCTTTCAATTTGGATTAAGTGCAGCTTCAAAAGTATGTTCTTTGAACTCACCTACAGAATTGGAGTGACAAGGAACTGTTGGAAACCTCATGCCCAAACAAGGAGCAGTTGTTCAGGATAATCATTCACAGGATTTTGATAAAGGGGCAGATGCACAAAATGAAAATGGAAAACAGAAAGGATCAGACATACAGGTGCAAGGGAAAGTGAATTTGGAAGATGACAGGTGTAATCATAATGTTGACCTTGACATTTGATGTATCACAACAGAGTTTCATTCTCAAAAGGGAATAGAAAATTATGTTCGGAATTGTCACATCCCTCTGCATAAAACATTCCCAAATAACACCTGCAATCATTTTTTCCCAGAAAGCATCTGAAATTTCAAAGTATCAATGGTGAACTACATGTAAGAGACTGGCTTGTCTGGAGTCAACAGAAACAAGCATTATATTGCTTTCCATGTCGATTATTTTGGCACAAGACAGTCAAGACTGTGTCTAAGCCTGCACTGGTGTCTGCTGTAGGCTGGGATTCTAATGGGAAGTGGCGAAAAACTTTCCGACAGGATCCCAAAACATAAAAAAAAGCAATGGTCACAGGAATGTTACCTAGTTTGGTGAGAACTAGAAAGACACTTGCTGACTGGGACAGGAGTTGACACCATCTTAGAAGCGTCAATCCAAACTGAAGCTGTGAAATGGTCCAATCTTTTAAAGCGCATCATTGATGCTGTACTCTTCTTGGGAGAACATGGTCTGGCATTTACTGGTTCATCCCACCGATTTGGTGATTCAAGCAATGGAAACATTTAGAACTCAATGAACTGCTCTATAGGTGAGACCCCATCCTTCAGGAACATGTGCTAAATGTAGAGGAGTCACAGAAAAGGACTGAGCAGCTTCAAGTTCATTTGAGAATTAAACTCCGCCAATTAGTGTATTTGTATTGTTTCAATGTTGCTTTTATTTCTTGTTTTTATATGCACTTGAATGTTGTATTGTGAGTACCGCAATTGTGTTTTTTAATTTTGTTGTGTTTTCTTACACAACAATAAAGAATTTAATTACCAGTTCCCTGACTCACAAAATGAGTTTATTGCAGAATGCTCGAATCTTGTGAAACAACACATTTTGCTTGAGAGGCAATCTGCAAAGTACTTTAGATTCCACACCAGATTCTTCCCATATTAAACATACAACATTTCTTTTGAGATTCGGACCTTGAAAGGAAACGCAATATGAGATTCAAGAAAGATTTCTCAAGTTTGCAGATTGTAGCAACAAAACAGGGGAAGAATTTGCTCAGTTGATAACTGATACATTAAAAGAACATGCTATTACTCTCAGTGACTGTAGAGCTCAAGCCTACGATAATGGTGCAAATACGGCTGGAAAATACAATGTTGCATGACTGAAAATACAAGAACAATGCTCAACAGCAATTTTTTCACCTTGCAGTTGTCACACACTCAACTTATATGGAAATGATGCTGCTGAACATTCCTGAAGCAATAAGCTTCCTCAGAACAATTCAAACTGTATACCATTTGTTCATTTCCAGTCCTAAGTGGTGGAAATTGGTGCAAAACCATATTGGTTGTTCCCTTCAAGGTATGTCTGAAGTCATGGTGAATGCATAAAGCCTTTTGTAACTCATTTGCCTGCAATTAAATTAGTACTGGAAGACCTCCTTGAACTAAATTTGACAGCCAAAACAAGAAATGAAGTCCATGGAGTCTTATTATGTGACATCTTTTGCCTGTGTGTTAATGTCAACTGCGTGGTACAAAATATTAGCTGGCAATAGATATTTGCAACAAGGTCATCCAAGCTAGAGATGCCACACTGGATGTTGAAGTTGCAAACATAGAAACTCTCCTCACAGATCTGACAAAACTTCTAAACAACTGGAAATCCATGTGGAATGAAGCCAAATTTGTTGCATCAAACTTAAAGATATGAAATAAAACTCTCCCTTAGATCCCTTAGGCAGAAGAGGGCAAAGCCGCATGATGAGAGCACACCTGATGCTAACTTGGAGGCAATCAATCACACAGATGAAACGCCAGAAGAGGCCGACTCCAGCAAGTGTGTGTTTTACGTTTTGGTAGACCTGGTCCGGGCAGAGGTGAGGGGGAGGCGGAGTCCCCGGCCTCGGTCGAGTGAGGCAGACGGAGGCTCCGGTCCAGGGAGAAGCGAGGGGGAGGCGGTGGCCCCGGCCTCGACAGAGCGAAGTAGGCGGAGGCCACGTCCGGGCAGAAAGAAGGAGGCGGCAGCACCGGTCTGGGCACAGGGAAAGCAGCGGCGGCCCCGGTCCAGGCGGAGGATAGGCGGCAGCGGCCCCGGTCTGGGCAAGAGCGAAGGGGAGGCGGCGGCCCCGGCCTCGGTCGAGTGAGGCAGGTGGAGGCCCCGGTCCGGGCAGAAGCGAGGGGGAGGCAGCGGCCCCGGACTCAGTCGAGTGAGGCCGGCGGAGGCCCTGGTCCGGGCAGAAGCGAGGGGGAGGCGGAGGCCCCAGCCTTGGCAGAGCGAAGCAGGTGGAGGCCCTGGTCCAGGCAGAAAGAAGGAGGCGGCGGCCCTGGTCCGGGCACAGGGAAAGCAGCGGCGGCCCCAGTCCGGGCAGAGGGTAGGCGGCGGCGGCCCCAATCCAGGCAAGAGTGAAGGGGAGGCGGCGGCCCCGGCCTCGATCGAGTGAGGCAGGCGGAGGCCCCGGTCCGGGCAGAAGCGAGAGGGAGGCGGTGGCCCCGACCTCGGCAGAGCAAAGCAGGCGGAGGCCCCGGTCCAGGCAGAAAGAAGGAGGCGGCGGCCCCGGTCCGGGCACAGGGAAAGCAGCGGCGGCCCCGGCCCCGGTCCGGGCAGTATGGTCCGACCTAGGAGGGGAGGCAGGCCCCTCCAGCCCGGGTAAGGAACCTGCATAGGAGAAGGCCACTCCGATATAAAACCTACGACCCAAGGACCTCGCTGCCACGTCCCAGCTTGCTTGGCCACGGCACACGAACTATGGGTGTAAAGGGTGGGGCCAGTACCTCGCACACTGCACTCCACCTAAAAGCTCCTTTGCGCAGGCCCGAGGACATGTCCACGTCCTCCCCCTCCACGTCTTCCCCCTCAAAAGCAATCGCTGCAACCGTGTCTGCCTGTCCCGCATCGGACTTGCCAGCCACAAACAAGCCTGCAGCTGACGTGGACATTTACCCCTCCAATAAATCTTCGTCCGCGAAGCCAAGCCAAAAGAAGAAAGACGACGTTAGAGCAGGATTAACTGTCCGCTTCAATGCTGTTAAGCAGTTGGCAGAAAAATTTGATTTCTTGTGGAACTATCTCACTGTCTGAAAGTGATGTGAAGAGAAAAGCTTTATCTTTATCAGAGCAATATCCTGCTGCCCTTAACGGTGACGATTTTTGAAAAGAAATGCAACATTTACCCTCAGCACATAAAGCAAATGTTGTAAATGCTCAGTTAAAGCCATGAGATCGGTTGAACTTGTTCACAGAGGACAGACTGGGTGACCTGTTTCCAAATGTTTGTGTTAGCTTAAAAACACTATTAACAATTCCAGCAACAGTAGCTCCTGCAGAGAGGTCATTTAGCAAACTCAAGCTGATTAAGAATTATTTAAAGTCTACAATGTCTCAGGAATGTCTTGTGGATTTGGCCAGGCTAAGTATTGAATCAAACATTGCCAGAATAATTAATTTTCATGCTGTGATTCAAATTGTTTTCACAGAGGCCAAGAGAGCTCTATTTTTGTTAAAAAAACATGAAGCCTATTTACCTTTTTTTTTCTTTTTACTAATAATTGTCTTCTGATGAGCTGATCTGCATTGCAATATAAAAGGATGTTTCAATGTGAATTCTTTCTCCTTATCTGTATTGTAGCAAAAACAAAGATGATCAAAACAAATGTGCTTTCTTCTCTCTGATCCTTCTATTTTATGTATATTTATCACATAGGAGTAGAAAATCAACAGAGCAGTCCATTCCACCCCTCACTCATCTTCCATATCATTTTTGGCCATGCAGGCTACTGCTCGCTCATGGTATGAAACCATATCGGAGAAGGAAAGGGGGGCCCAAAAGAAACTTTGTATCCCCTGATGAAATTCCTCTCAAGAGGTCCTGGTCTCAACCCATTAGGGGAAGTGGTTTGTACTGCAACGAGTGCCGATCCCTGCACTTGGCCTAGTGAACAGAACAGAGGAGGGAATAAGGACAGGAGAGCAACAGGGTGAAACTCTCAGGAGAGGTTTCAACCTTCAATGAGCCACACACTCAGAGGAAGTGATCCTGAGCCTTATTCTGGTCAGGCGATGTCTAGCCAAGGACGGACTTTGCCAGAACTCGATCTATAAGGGAGCAAAGAGGCCAAAAATGAAGCCCAGCTCAGAGGTGGAATCACTGCCCAGAAAATGATCCTCCAGAAAGATATGACTTTAACTCAGGTGCCCCCTAATGTTTAGACTATTGTACTCCTTCAGGGACTACGTGGTCCCTCATCAACCCCCAGGCATGAAATCCTGGCACTGGGGGGAGGGGGGTGGCATGCTGGACAGGAGGGGGATTGGCTGGGTGAGGGGTGGTGCTGGAGCTGACCAGTGGGGTGGTGCAAGATTGTGGAGGGTAGCAAACTTCCAGTTTTAGGCTGGACAGCCCAGCTTTTTACTCCTCTGTCCTCCGTCCGGTACCACCTTGAGCTAGACTTTAATTTGTCCTTGATTTGGAGGACAAATTAAGGGGAAGAAAGTGTGCTTACCCATTAAAGGCAGAGCACCGGGTCTCCAGGTCGTGCGCAGCTGGCTGGTGTATGCGCAATGAGAGAGAAGCATGACAGCGGCACGCGAAGGTTCACGGCAGGAAAGCCTCCTTCTCCCCTTCCCTCCCCCTCCCCCCACCCCATGCTGGATGAGGGTGGGTTGCGGGTGGTGTGGAGGTGCTATTTTAAATCAAATCCCACCCCCTGCATTATTGAACCCTCCCCCCCCCCCCCCCCGGTGTTATCAACCCCCTTTTGACCCTTTGGCATTTATGAAGCCCATGGATAGTCTCATCAATCCCTGGGAGTCAATATCAATCACTTTGGAGAACCTTACATTAAATGGTCAATTCAGAGCAATGTCTTGGGGCAGGGAAAGGAATCCTTCCCTGGGAGCAGGCTTGCGTTAATACAAGTGAAAAGTGTTATTTAGGATGGATGCTAATCTCTCGCCTTTACCAAAGATCACACAATATCTGTACAAAGTGATTGGAGGAAAATTTAGGGGAGACGTCAGGGGGTATGTGTTTTTACACAGTGTGTGCCTGGAATGCCTTGCCAGGGATGGTGGTGGAAGCTTGAATATTAAGGGCATTTAAGAGACTTTTAGACAGGCACATGGATAAAGGAAAAGTGGAGGGTTACGGGGTAGAGAGGGTTTAGTATTTTTTTTTAGGATTATATGGGTTGGAACCACATTGATAGCCAAAGGGTCTGTACTGTGCTGTACTGTTTTTTGTTCTATGCTGTGGAGGCCCAATCATTGGGGGAGTTTAAGGAGGAGATTAATAGGCATCTAATTAGTCAGGATATCAAGGGGTACTGGGGAAGGCTGGAAATTGGAATTAGATATTTGTGGCAGCACAGACTCGATGAGCTGAATGGCCTACTTCTGTTCCTTTATCTTGGGATCTTGAATATTAGCCTGTTAAGTGGCACCTTATCTAAAACCTTCTGTAAGTCTATATGCATTACACCAACGTCCTTACCTTTGTTAACTTCATCAATTCATTCCTATAAATTGTGAATATTTATTTATCTCCCCTTTCATATTTATTTTCTGTTTTTCTGTCTTGGTATTTGAATTTATACAATTGTGGTTGGTGTATCTTGTGTACCTGCACCAAGTAAGAACTTCAGTATATCTGTACATGTGTGCTGCCTCAAGCCACCCTTCGATCCTGACCTCAGCTGCTGTCTGCATGGAGTTTGCCATATCCTCACTGTGAATGCATGGGTTTCCTCTGAGTGCTATGATTTCCTTCCACATCCTATTGATGTTGTTAGAGGTAGAACCTCGGGGGGGGGGGGGGGCTAATTTCTTGTCTTTATCAAAGATCACACATCTGTACAAAGTGAATGGAAGAAAGTTTAGGGGAGATATTGGGAGTAAGTATTTTTTAAAAATTGAAATTTAAAAAAAACCAGTTTGTTCTAACCCCAAGATCCCAGTGCTAACATCTTTACGTGCGTAGGTTGGTCACTTCTTCAAGGATGGAATCTCTCATGAGCTACCATTTGGTTTCACATTGTCTCGATTCCTCCTTATTTCCGTGAGCAAGGGGAGACTGCACGTTGAACGTGAAGTATTTGTGATCGTACAGGTTAAACCTTTGTGTTTTTGATTCTTGTTAATTTTGTGCCTGTCTCTTTAGAAGAACTATTGTTTGGGTTATTGTGAGAGTCTTGTGGGGAAGCTATGCAAAATGTTAATCTGTTTTATCAACGAATTAAAACTACATAAAGGAACAGCCACAGAGTTTGATTTATTGGATTAAATCGATCGAAATTTGGGATATCGCAGCTCACGCTTTGGAAGGGGTTACTTTGAAATGAGGATATATGAGAATAAGAAAAGTGTCGTCGATAGTGATGTTCAGCGGAGGTGAGCCGCGGGAGAACCCGCTCCAGTGGATAATGAACCCAGTTCCGCTCCGTGGTTCAGTCGAAGGCGGCGATGCCCCCGAGTCCGTTCCGAGGAAGACTTTACCGTGGAGAACGGTTCCAAGCTGACAACTCTCTCGGGTTTAAAGTTTAATTTTTACCTCTTATTTTCATGACGCAGAGATTTTGATGGAAACGGAATTGTGGCTGAGATGATTAATGGTCTGTGAAATTTGTTTTACTGTCTTGTATTTCTGGCAGAGGATAGTTAATAAATTAGGCTCGGGTTAAAAAAAAACAGCAGTGGTTGGATGTTTTATGTCAGGTTTCGCCTTTAAAAGCCCGGTTCCCCGCCGACTTCAGACAAACCAGCGGAATAAAGGAGATCGCAAAGAGCACCATGCTGAAAAAACTGGTATGTCCTGTTCCTGTTTCCCCCTCCGCCCGCAGGCCGGCCTGACTCGGGCGCGCTCGGGTCCGAAGGCGGGGTTTCCCGGCGATGTTACACTTGGCGCGGAACGCGGTTCATTCACGATCGGCGCCAATAAAGTGGCGTTTCAAGGACCTCGCTCATCCTGTCCTGACCCGCAGCATATTTGATGGGGGAGTGTGGATGGAGCTGGTTTTGGTTCAGAGGGTAGAGCGGACTTCGGGATGCCCCTTGGATGGGCAGCGGGCAAGAGACGTTACCCTGACCCGAGGACATGCGAGGACAGTCTCTCTCTGGAATTGGGATCAATTGAAGGGGGAAGGGGGTAGTTTTAGCGACTTCTAACCCTGCAGCGCCTGCCCTGGGACTGGTTGATGTGGCCATAACCCCCGCACCGGTAGAATCATTGCAAATGGCACGTGGTGGGGAGATTCCACGTCCCAGCGATCACAGAGTAGAAACCATCGCACGTCGGTCACAGTGGCTGGTGTTGAAACTCCTTTGAGCAACTGAACTCCGGAGAAACAACCCGGTGGGGAAACTGTTGCGGGCCAAGATCCCCCCCCCCAGCACAGGACAGGGCGACGCTTTGCGGGGAAAAAAAGGGGTCACCGACAATGGTTGAGAAAAGTCGGTGGATGTCCGCCGCTCTGGTCCCACTGGACTGGAGTGAAAGAGCTCGGGCCGCATCTCCCCGACCGTCATCCAGCCGCAGGTTCAGGCGCGGGCGAGCCGTGTCGATGGGAATGTGAACATCCAGCCCCGACGCCAACTGATTCTCAACCCAACCGACGCACAAAGAGCCGCGGAATGAAATTCTCTCTCCACAGATGCTGACTGACCGCCTGGCCTGAATGCCCTGGTTTTATTTTGGGTTTCCGACATCTGCGTCTTTAAAAAATATTGTTTCCACAAAATTAATCTTGTCCATTAGTATGTCAGAATAAAACGAATGTTTGCGGGTTTCTGCTAAATTATGGATCTTATTAGAATCAGTTAGGATCACAATTTATTGTCACAAAATTCGTTGTTTTGCGGCAGCCTCGCAGTGCAAAGGTTTCGATAAACCACTGGGCAAAATAAATACAAAAAGTCAAAAGTGAGGCAGTGTCTCTGCTTCACTGGTTATTCAGGAATCTGCTGGCAGAGGGGAGGAAGCTCTCCTTGTGCCATTGAGTGCTGGTCTTCAGGCTCCTGTACCTTTTCCCCTGTGGTAGCAGAGCGAAGGGAGGCTGCTTTCTTAAGGCACCACGATAGAGTGTGAAGTCTGTCGCCCATGATGTCGCAGGCTGACCTAACAACCCTCTGGAGTTTTTTTCTTGTCATTTGTGTTGGCGCCTCCATACTAGATAGACAGTGATGCAACCACTGGCTCTCCACAGTACACTAGTAGAAGTTTTGACCAGCCTTCTTCATGATTGCATAAACATGGAGGCTCCAGGACAGACCCTTAGAGATGTTGACGCTGAGGAATTTGCAGTTCTTGATTCTCTCTAATACTGAGCCCTTGATGAGGACTGGGTTCGTGTTCTCCTGAAGTCCACAATCATCTCCTTGGTTTTGCTAACGTTGAGCGCAAGATTGTTAGTGTGACATTATTCAATGAGCTGACCTATCTCCCTCCTGTATGTTTCCTCATTGCCATCTGTGATTCTGCTGCCAACAACCATGGAGTCATGGCAAATTTATTGATAGAATTTGAATTGTGCCGAGCCACACAGTCATGCATGTAGAGTGAGCAGAATGGATTAGCCAATACTGTCAACAATCCCCAGCCACAGTAGACTTTAAATTTCCCCCTCCCCCATCCTTCGAGTGATGGGTGGTCTCTAACATTCAGGGTGGGTGGAGGTGGTGAAAGCAGAGACAGCACCCTCCACAACAATCACCAGAAAATCCTTACCAAATAGTATCAGGTTGGAAACAAGCCCTCTCAACCGGCCCGAAACGTAGAGTACAGAGAGCTCTTCCAACAGTTGCAACTTGACTTCCCCTACACATGTAGTGCATAGGAGTGCAGATGAGTGCTGCACTGGTCGGCATGGACATGACGGGCTGAAGGGCTGGCTTCTGACACATTAATGTGTGTGAATCTCAAGCCATTCTCAGATCATGGCAGGGTACAAGTCATGAAGAGAGACACCCTCCGTTAGAAAGAAGCAAAGGAGATTACCCTAAGGATGGTGACCATGGCAGCGGAACAGTGAGGGGTTCTGTGGCTAAAGGACATACTCAGGTGGTGAAGTATTAGTGACGCAGTCAAACCAGGCTGGGTTGTGGACTGCTGGAGACTGGCTCCTGAGAACCAAATATCTGAACCGGGATTCGAGAGCATGCTGAGGGCAATGAAAACTCCTAAAGGGCTCTGAGTGTTGAAGGCTTCTTCATCGTGTCTGATGTTTGGATGCCAATGTAAAAATACAGAAATGCTGGAGTCACTCAGCCAGTCTTGCAGTATTCATAGGAGGTAAAGATATATTTACTGACATTTCAGGCTTGATGTTGCTGATGGTTTGAACTGAACTGGAGTCTTGCAGCTGCAGAAGTTGCAAGAGCCCTGGAGCTGAATCCATGGACATTCGGTGACACTGGGGAACTCTCTTTTTGCTTCTCTTTCTCTGACTGGAAGGGGTGCCAGGCAATGCTAATGCTTATGGTGAATCTTTGTCTGCCTTGTGGCAGACTAAAGGTGATTTTGGGTAATATTACATTTCTGTTTTATTACATGACAATAATTAGTATTTGATCTGAACATGGAGATCCTCAGTCTCAGTCAGATCCCTACTTCTCTCCATTCATTCAGTAGCAAAAACCTATAGATCTTAATGTTAAATAAACATTGTCATGAGCCTTTCTTGCCCTCAGAACCCTCCCGAATACTGTCCCAATACCAGCTTCCTGAGGTAAAACATTCTGGAAAATCTTAATGATGTGAGAAGATATGTCCCTTTGTCTTAGTTTTGACTAGCTGGCCTTTTATATCAGGGTGCCTGCTTTCAGAATTTAAAACAGCTGAAACAGTACAGAATCATTACATAGAATCATACAGCCCACCTCGTCTATTCTGAGTATGATGTCTATTTACATTGATCACTTTTGCCCTCTAAGCTTTCTTATTCAAAAAACTGATAAACATCCATTAAATGTAAGCGTATCTATCACCAGATCACATAGAGGGTGATGATTTTATGGAATCACCAGATGATTCCATAAAATCATCACCCTCTATGTGAAAAACATACCTCAGATCTCCTTTAAAATTAGCCTTTTGTAGAGGTCGTCGAAAGAATCAAAGACTTGTTGATCCAAACCAATGCTTTTATTAGCAAAAGACAGGAGCTCTTCACAGGTGGCCGACCAGTCCGGAATGATCCGACCTAGCTAAGGACACAACCCTTTAAGGCCTAGACAGTAGGCGTGGCTTAGCTCTCAGCCAATCGCTGTAAGATACTGTAACTATATACACTATATACATTGGTGATAGATCTGTACTATCACACCCTTAAATCCATTTAAAATCTTAAATCTAGCTCAATGCTCCACTGCTCCTGGGAAAGATTTTGTCCCTCATGATCTTTTAAACCCCTATGTTCCAGTGAGAATAAACTACCTCCATTCCAGGCAACAGCCCGGTGAATCCCTTCTGCACGCTTTCTATTGCTACCATATCATTCCTGAAGTGGAACAGCCAGATTGTACATAATCCTCCAAATATAATCATAGAAAATAGAACAGGCCCTTCTGCCCAGGATATCTGTGCCCAACATGATGCCAAATTAAACTAAACCTCTTCTGCATGCATGTGATAGATATCCCTCCATCTCCTGCATATTCACGTGTCCATATAGAAGCCTCTTAAAATCTGCTATCATTTCTGTTTCCACCACTGCTCCTGCCAGCCAATGCAAAGCACCCATCTCTCTCTCTCTCTCTCAGTAAAAAACAAAACATTTTCTTTAACCATCCCCACTGTAAATGCATGCACTCTAATATTTGGCATTTTTATCCTGCAATAAATTATTCTGACTGTTTACCCTATCAATGCCTCTCATAATTTTTTTTAACTTCCACCATGTCTCCCCGCAGCCTCTGATGCTCTAGAGAAAATGAACCGTTTGCCCAACCGCTCCCCATAATACCCTCCAATCCAGACATAATCCTGATAAATGTATTCTCTGTAAAAACACTGAATTGCTGGAGGAACACACCTGGTCTTTTCAGCATCTATAGGAGACAAAGATATATTGTCGACGTTTCAGGCCTGAGCCCTACTTCAAGGAAACATCAGGAAAGGCAGAACAGGATTTCTCAGAAAGCTTCAGAATTCACACAATAGGGGAAGAATCCAGATCAACAAAAGGTATTAATTGGATGTGTAAGGGACCAAGTAGAATTGATTAGGTCCATAGAAATCTCTTCTCTATGCCTTCTAAAGCCTCTGTACATTTCTAACCAATATTTTGCAAGCAGTAACATGACATTCCAACTCTGAAACTGAAAGCCTCAGCTTTTGAAGGCAGGCATATCAAATACCCATTTTCACTACCCTATCCACCTGTTTAATCTTTTAGAGAGCTTTAGACTTGTGCCCCAAGATCTGTATAATCAATGTTACTCCAGTCCCTGTTATTTAATTTTTAGATCATCATATAATCTACATTTGAATGAATAAAACCCAGCCTAATTGTTATTAGTAGAAATAATTAGACTGATCAATGATTCTAAGGTAAAAGGATTAAACTATTGACCTGGCTTCATTCAAAAACTTTTACGCCTGGCAACATTCTGGAGAACGTGCATCGCCTTCCCAGTGTAAAGTGTGAAAGGTAAATAAAGACCAAAAAAAAAATGCAGATAGATGCTGGAAACTTTGAACGAACAAAGAAAAGTTGGAGAGACTTAGAGGATCAGAAATTGTCGTCAAAATTTTGGGTCAGGACTGTTTATCAAGACCTTTCATATGTCAGTGCTGGAGAAACTCAGTAGGTCATACAGTATTTATCGGAAGATAAAGGTAACTAATCAATGTTTCAGGCCTCATCCATCTTCCTTAAGGTATGAGCAAAATACAGGCAAGCATCTGAATAAAAGGTCTGGGGAAGAGAGGAAGGGGCGGGGAGAATTGCAGATTAACAGCAAGTTCATGGTGTGAGGTTAGACTAGTGCAAGGGGGAGAGGGCAGCTCTCAGAATGGATAGTGATCGGGGGAGAGGGCAGCTCTCAGAATGGATAGTGATCGGGGGAGAGGGCAGCTCTCAGAATGGATAGTGATCGGGGGAGAGGGCAGCTCTCAGAATGGATAGTCATCGGGGGAGAGGGCGGCTCTCAGAATGGATAGTGATCGGGGGAGAGGGCAGCTCTCAGAATGGATAGTCATCGGAGGAGAGGGCAGCTCTCAGAATGGATAGTGATCGGGGGAGAGGGCAGCTCTCAGAATGGATAGTGATCGGGGGAGAGGGCAGCTCTCAGAATGGATAGTGATCGGGGGAGAGGGCAGCTCTCAGAATGGATAGTGATCGGGGGAGAGGGCAGCTCTCAGAATGGATAGTGATCGGGGGAGAGGGCAGCTCTCAGAATGGATAGTGATCGGGGGAGAGGGCAGCTCTCAGAATGGATAGTGATCGGGGGAGAGGGCAGCTCTCAGAATGGATAGTGATCGGGGGAGAGGGCAGCTCTCAGAATGGATAGTGATCGGGGGAGAGGGCAGCTCTCAGAATGGATAGTGATCGGGGGAGAGGGCAGCTCTCAGAATGGATAGTGATCGGGGGAGAGGGCAGCTCTCAGAATGGATAGTGATCGGGGGAGAGGGCAGCTCTCAGAATGGATAGTGATCGGGGGAGAGGGCAGCTCTCAGAATGGATAGTCATCGGGGGAGAGGGCAGCTCTCAGAATGGATAGTGATCGGGGGAGAGGGCAGCTCTCAGAATGGATAGTGATCGGGGGAGAGGGCAGCTCTCAGAATGGATAGTGATCGGGGGAGAGGGCAGCTCTCAGAATGGATAGTGATCGGGGGAGAGGGCAGCTCTCAGAATGGATAGTGATCGGGGGAGAGGGCAGCTCTCAGAATGGATAGTCATTGGGGGAGAGCGCAGCTCTTAGAATGGAGAGGGAAAGGAAGGGGATGGGGAGCTGGAAGAAAGGAGATGGAAAAGAGGGTTTTAAAAGAGGTCAGGGGTTTAAATTTAAATTTTAAATTTAGACCTACAGCACAGTAACAGGCCATTTTGGCCCAAGAATCCATGCCGCCCAATTTACACAATTAACCTTCAGCCCCAGTACTTTTTGGATGGTGGGAGGAAACCAGAGTCTCTGGAGGAAACCCACACCCACTCAGGGAGAACATACAAACTCCTTACAGACAGTTCAGGATTCGAACTCCAGTCCCAATCGCTGGTGCTGTCACGGCATCACACAACTGCTATGCTAACCTTGCTGCCCAAACAGATGTGGCCTCCTCTACATTGGAGAGACTAATCAGTCTGGGAGATTGCCAGGGTCTGCAGACTTTCCTCTTTAGCTTTTGTTTGCCCCTATCCTCGGCTTTTTTTGTCCTTAATCTCTTAAATCTCCTGATCCTTGAGAATTCACCATGTGGAAGATATTTCACCCTTTCTCAGTCGGAGGTAAATGTATACCACCTGTCCTCACAGGTGGCCGACCAGTGAATGAGAGGGGATCTGATAGAAACGTATAAAATTCTGAAAGGCATTGATAATAAGATAGAGGAAGGTAAGTTGTTTCCATTTGTGGGGGAGACCAGAACTTGGGGACATAGCCTAAAGATCCAGGGTAGTAGAATTAGGACAGAGATGAGGAGGAAATGCTTTTCCAGAAGAGTGATAAATCTACGGAACTCACTGCCCATTAAAGCAGTGGAAGCTACCTCAGTAAATATATTCAAGACAATGTTGGATAGATTTTTACATAAAAGGGGAGTTAAGGGATATGGGAAAAAGGCAGGAAGCTGAAGATGAGTCTATCATCAGATCAGCCATGATCTTATTGAATGGTTGTTGGAGCAGGCTTGATGGGCTGGAAGGCCTAATCCTGATCCTGTCTCTAATGTTATTATGATTACTCAGTTGTCCAGACTGAGATCCTCCTACCGCTATTTCATCCGTTCACGATGCCTCAGACAGACTGAGTGTCACTCAGATCATGGGTCTCATGCCCTCTTGTTCACATTGTAGCTTCAGGGACGAATGCTTCTCGCGCTGATCCTTGTGACGGGCATTGGAGGCGGCTTCCAATATGGACTCAACATGTCTTCCATCAACGCACCTTCAGCGGTAAGCAGTCCCCAGCAGCAGCAAAGCTGCATCCCAAGGACCACTTGGACGTGCTCTGGATGAGGCAGTGGATGAAATATTGAGTCTCCAGGTGCGAAAAGCAACCCAGGCTGATCGAATGAAAACTCTCAGTCTGAAGGCTTAATTGAAATAGGAGGCATTCATTCGGTCCATCCTGTCAAGAATATGTTTAGTTCTCCAAAGAATTGTCCGTACTCTTCCACATTGGTGACACTTCAACCAGTGGCATCGCTTGGGTTGGTGTCACCAGTGCGGTAACTCATGGTGTCCCCACTTCCAAGGACCTCCTCCCATACCAGACCATACAGAATCTTTAGTAATGTTTTTTGTACCAATGTTACTTGTAAATTGTAATTCTCATATATCACTGATCGTAATGGCAATAGTAGTGAGTTAAACGACTAGCAAAATTAAAATTATGCCTTTAAATTACTATATCATATGAATATTATATGAATGCTAACAACAAAATTGTTTTGTAAAATCTTTCTACATTGAATTACGACATTATTGGTTACACATTTATTAGTAACTGGACCACAAGTCTTTTTTTATTTTTCTCCTCCAAAAAAAACCCCAGCGCGTGCTTCTAATGTGGGCAGACGAAACGACCTGATTCAAAACGTCATTGTAACTAGGTAATAATGACAGCTCTGACCAGAGTGCATTGGAAGGTTCAAAAAGTAAATTAGCATCGAGTTTTAGCCTTGTAGGTATAGATGTAGGCTTGGCTTCTGAAAAATGTTTTTGTTGTTATAATT
The DNA here is from genome assembly GCF_036971445.1 of Narcine bancroftii. NCBI lineage: Eukaryota > Metazoa > Chordata > Chondrichthyes > Torpediniformes > Narcinidae > Narcine > Narcine bancroftii. Next base: position 173,428,722 of record NC_091472.1, on the reverse strand, counting down.
AACTAAAGGGATTTTTTATTAAAAAATAATACATTTCTGCTGAAACATTGCACAATAGATTTTATAGACAGTCATCTTGGTGTCACTCCCTCTGATGGCGTCACTTGATGCAGTCCGCACCCCTAGATTTTCAACGTTTTGATGTGGCTTTGCATTTTATTCCCTGTCCAAATAAACATCCAATTGGCCTTTAGAAGATGCGATTTGACCCATTCTTTCTGGCAGTGCACTCCAGATAGCAGCAACGCTTTTGCCTTTCTGGCTGAATGCAACACTGGGCATCAGTTTCTGAGCAATTGACTGAGTTCTCAAGGCAGGGTCGAGGAGTACACAGAGAGAAAAAGTGGCCAACAAAACCTGCTGTTAACATTTGACCAAGGGACCTACACAGGGAGAGAGAGGAAGTGGATCAGGAACAGGGAGCAGAAGGATTGACCCATTTTTAAAATTGTTTCATATGGTGATGGGTACCACAAGTTGTCCATAAATGTGACCAGCTCAAGAAAATGCCAACAGGCACTTTAAAATAATCTGGCCAATGTAAAGTCGAAAGAAACGAGAGGGAATTTTTTGTCTATTATTTGTTATATGCATTTAACACTCTCCTTGGCATTGGGACACCTGCAAACATTTCGTGACCTATAAAGCACCTTTTGCTGTTGTAGTAGATTCATGGCAGGAGATGTTAGTGAAGACATAAATATTAGCCAGATCACTCTGGAGAGATCCCCTCTCTCTCCCACATCCTTCGGTTAGTGCAGTGGGATGGCTTTTCTGCAGCTGACTAGAGAGAATGAGCTCAAAGACTCTGCCCATTGGAAGTATCTTTGAGGTGATGGTAATTTCCTCCCCAGCAGGTTTCCTGCATCTCCTCTATTTTCCAGTGATGCTATCAATCCCAGCAGATTTAAATCTGGGCCCTCTACTGGTGCCTTGTACACATTCTCCACAACAACTCCCCATCCCTCACCTTCTATCACCGAAAAGTATGGGGGCTTCTTTACCTGTCCCAATCTCACACCGCCTTGACCTGGACATCGACCACTGTTCATGACCAGACAGTTGGGGAGCTGGGATGGGAAATAACTGCTGGCCTTTGCTGGGAAACCTCGGCCCCAGAAATGCTGCAGCCACAAAATTCCAAATGGGATTGATAAAGGTGCTTTAGGGATTCTTTGCTATTTTAGAATCAGAATTACAATTTTAATTCAGAGATGTGGCACAGAAACACCCCCTTGGCCCACAACTCCAAATTATTCGAAGGGCCGAATGGCCTACCCCTGCACCTATTGTCTACTCTATACTCATGTGACCAATTAATCAATGAACCCCGCATGTTTCATATTGCAAATATGGGGGAATTTCATTTATACTCAATTGTATCACAGTTCATTAAGAGCTTCATTGATGAGACATGGGTTCAACGCTTTGGCAAGTCGATGGATGGAACTTCAGTCAAACTGCTCTGGTATGTAATCGTCTCGATTTACCCAGTTGGAGGATTGCTTGGAGCCCTGAACGCTGGCCATCTCTCGGTGAAGTATGGGAGGTAAGGGCCAGTGGAAGTCAGATCACGAGCAAATATCGCTTCTGTTTTCTGGTATTTGGGTCTCAGACCCTGAGATACATCACAGCCCAAGGATCACCCTCAGAAGATGAAGGATGGTCTCCGGGGATCGGCTCAGCACTGGGAATGGGGTGGAGTGGGAACGTGGGTGAGGTGAGGGTGAGGGGGAGCTTGTTTGGAGTCGCTCCATGCCCAATGGGATACTGACAGCTGTAGTAAACACACAGGAACTCATCTGGTTCCACAGCATCCATAGGAGCTAACAATATATTAGTGGTTTCGGTCCTGAGCCCTTCCTCCGGTCATACCTTTGTGTTTTACTGCAAACGGCTGTAATCATGTGTTGATTATTCACTGTGACAGTGGTCCTTCAGAAATAGGTCCTTCAGCCTATCTAGTCTGTACCAAGCTGCTATTCTGCCTGGTCCCACTGACCTGCACCCAGACCATAGCCCTTTCATCCAAGTAACCGTCAATTTTTTTCCTTAAATTTCAAAATCGACCCAGCATTCACCACTTCAGCTCGCAGCTCCTTCCACACCCTCACCATCCACTGTGTGAAGAATTTCCCCCGAATGTTCCCTTTAAATATCAGCTTTCATCCATAACCCATGTTCTCTAGTTCATGTATCACCAATCCTCAGTGGAAAAAGCCTGGTTGCATTTACTCAACCTATACCCCACACCCAGCCCACACCCCAAAAATTTGTATATCTCTATAAAATCTCCCCTCATTCTTCTGTGCTCCAGAGAATAACATGTTTAATCTTTCTCTGTAAATCAGTTCCTCAAGGCATGACAATATCCTAGTAAATATTTTCTGCACAATTTCAACTTAATGTTATCTTTCCTGCAGTCAGGTGACCAAACGAGTACCCAAATCTCCAAAATTTCCTGATAAAAAGTGTCTTGTACAACTTCACCAAAACATTCCAATTCCTAAATCAGAGGTCCACAAACATTTTAGACCATTGACCCTTCATGAAATACTTGATCAGTCATCGACTCCTAGGATGGAATCCCAGCGCTGGACTGGGGGTGGGGGGAGCACTAACATAGGTACCATATATACTTGAGTAATAGTCGATCGTGTGTAAATATTAACCCCCGCCCCCCGCTATTAATGGTCTCAGCTGCCCACCCATCCAAACTCCCATCCACAGATCCTCGCCCTGGTGCTCACCCCCCCATCCGAACTCCAGACCATGGATTCTCGCCCCGACACCCGCCCATCCGAACTCCAGACCGTGGATTTTTGCCCCGACACCCACCCATCCGAACTCCAGATTGTGGATTCTCACCCGACTCCCGCCCATCCAAACTCCAGACTGTGGATTCTTGCCCCGATGCTTGCCTATCTGAACTCCTGACTACGGATCCTTGCCCCAGCGCCCATCTGTCTGAACTCCAGTGCCCACCCTCTGAGCTACTGACAGCCCTGATCATGAACTTACCACCCAGTCCCAGCCATTCAAGGTCCCAACACCTCGAACAACTCAGGTACTCATGAGGTCAAAAGTTTGACCCATATAAGTTTTTTTTGCCCCAAAATGTGGTCCATAAGGTTAAACAATTACACAAGTATAAAACATAAAACACATAACTCTTTCCGTCCTCCTGTAGTGGCAAGGGAAGGTTGAGAACCACTATTTTAATTATACCTAATTGACTTGTTATGTGCACGGTTTCATAACTCCAAAGTAAATGGGCCAATAACAATTTTTCTCAAGCAAAATATTTTTGCTTTTTACCAAAAATATTTTGGTAACAATTGGGTCTAGAGCGGAGATTCTCAACCTTCCCTTCCTACTTACATACCACCTTAAGCATTCCCAGAGCAATCACAGAGCACTGATAGCAAAGGGATTACTTAAAATGGTATGTGAGTGGAAAGAAAAAGGTTGAGAACCACTGCTCCAAACTAATTCAAAGGCCAGTCAAATACAATATGGTGGCCACCAAGGTCCGCTCTCGTGAGAGTTTGGTGCTATTTTCAATTGACCCCTCCCCCACTGCCATTATTGACCTCTTGGATGGTCCCATCGACTCCTGGTGTCAATATTGACTACTTTGGAGCCCCTATCCTAAACCCAATACTTTGATTTATGAAAGCCCAGGTACTCTGATGGATGAATTGTGTAACTCCTCCCTTCCATCCCCCATGTGATCGTGACAGGGCTGAACTTTCACTTTGTGCTTTTCCCTTGAAATTTAAAAAAAATTAAATTTATTTAAATTTGACAGATAACAGGCATTTTAGCCCATGAGTCTGTGCTCCCCAATTTACACCCCATTAACCTCCACCCTGGTATGTTTTTTGCATGGTGGGAGGAAACCAGAGCCCCTGGAGAAAACCCATACAGACACCGAGAAAATGTACAAATCTTTACAGACAGTGGGGACTCAAACCCCGGTCCGGTCTCGATCGCTGGTGCTGTAAAGGCATTGCGCTAACTGCTACGCCAACCGTGAGTGTGGCAGTCACTTATTAAGGAACTGACAACCACACAGACTGATAATCATCCACACAGGAAATGCCAAAGTGCTATCTGACTTCTCTCCATTTAATGAAGCCCATGTTTCTGTTCCAGGAAGAATGCGTTGCTCTTCAACAATATTGTGGCTATCACAGCTGCAATAATTATGATGTTCAGCAAGAGGGTACAGTCGTTTGAGATGATTCTGGTGGGGCGCTTCCTGTATGGCATCAATGCAGGTACCAGCAGAGTTAATTCCTTCTGCCTTAGTTGAGAGTCTTTAAACTGAGCTTTAAATTGACCCATAAGTTCCCTCAAGTTGATGTACATGGGTTCAATTAGCCTGATGTGGTGTATTGGCACCCTGACTCCTCGAAGACTCAGGATCTGAACGCTGGTCATCCATACCACAGAGGACATAGTGGGTGCTGAATTCAGCAATGTCATGCAGCTCGGAGGCTCATTCTTACTAAATTATGGAATAGGTTTGGCCTCAGACCTCAGATTGCAGTGTTTGACCAGTCTTGAAACTGAGCTTTAGGGAACCCTGGGACCTTGGTGGTTCCATAATTCCTGCATACATAAAAATACTAGAAAAACTCAGCAGGCCTAAGCCCTTCTTCAAGAGTGCTGAAAAATCAGGCAGTCACCTGAATAAAAAGATGGGGGGAGGGAGAGGGATAAATTACAAAGGCTAACAGGTAAGTGGATACAAATGGGAGAGTAGAACAGAAAGAAGCTGAAAAGTGGTAGGGGAACAGGCTCAGAAGGATAGCTCTCTGATAGGAGAAGGGAATGGGTTAGACAGGATATAGGTACATTTTTACATTCTACATGGACATGTCTCAGGCTGAATATTTTTTGGACTAGTTTAATAGATTTTCTTCAACAGGTGATAGGTATTAGACTCCCGAGGAATCCTATGTTATTCCTTTTAGGGGATATCTCACGGATAAATCCAGAATCAAAATTGGATGTTTCAAAGAGACTTCTTAAAAATTGCATTCGCTGTGGGTAGAAAGTGTATAGCTGTTTCATGGAAATTAGAATCTGATTTGGTATTAGATAGATGGCATGGAGAAATGCAAAGTAGTATACCACTGGAAAAGATTACATATAGTTTAAGGAATTAATATGAAGTGTTCCTGAAAATTTGGCTTCTGTATATGCAAAAGATTGGTGTTATAATTGTATAATTACTTATTAAACTAATTGTTAAATTATAAATTGCCATTTGTCACTCCCCAGCTTCACCTCACTTTATTTCATTATTTTTAAATGTAAACTATGATTACTTTAGCTTATTTTATATATAATTTTGTTATATGTTTATAGAATCAAACTTTGATCAAATATTTTAGGTAATATTGTAATATTTTTTTCAGTTATATAGTATAGTAGTTGTAGGAGATAATATTTTTAGAATATAATGTAATTATAAGATATATCCAGTATAGTTTGCTTTGTGATTCTCTTTTCTTGACTTTCTCTTTTTTCCTTCTATCTATGGGGGGGGAGGGTTTACTGTGGGAGGGAATGGGATGGAGGAGGGGGGAAAGTGGACTAGAAGGGCCGAGATGGCCTGTTTCTGTGCTGTAACTGTTATATAGTTATTGTTATATAAACTATGGCCATGTATGTATTATTAATTCCATGTGCCTATAAAAAATCTGAAAATAAAAGAAGGGAATGGGTGGGGGAGGTGGAGGTGAGGGAAAAAGATGGGGGAGGGGAATGAATGGAAATTGGAGAAGATATTGATGCTATCTGGTTGGAGACTGCCGAGATTGAATATAAGGTGTTGCTCCTCCAATTTGGAGTTGGCCTCAGTTTCGCAGTGTATGAGACCATGGACAGAAGTGTCAGAGTGGTAATGGGATGTGGAACTGAAATAGTTGGCTACTGGGAGATTCTTGCTGTTCAACAAAGTGATCTCCCAGTCTGCATCTGATGTAGAGGAAGCCACACCGGATTCAGTGAATGACCCCTAACAGATTCATAGATAAAGCATTACTTAACTGGGAGGGTTTGTTTGGAGCCCCATAGTGTGGTGAGGACCCAGAGGATGTACCAAGGGGTGATTAGTGGGAAGGGATGAGTAGATGAGAGAGTCACAGATGGAGTGATTCCTGCAGAAAGCGGAGAGGGGAGGGGAAGATATGTCTGATGGTGGGGTTCCATTGTTTATAGTGGAAGATGCAGATGATAATATGTTGGATGTGGAGGCTGGTGGTGTGGTAGGTAAGGATAAAGGGAGTCCTATCCTTGTTCCATCTCCGGCAGAGGGAGCCAGGGCAGATGTGGGGGAAATAAAGAAGATGCAGGTGAGGGCTGACTTAATGGCAGTCGAGGGAAGCCACATTTTCTGAAAAGGAGGACATCTCAGATGTCCTGGAATGGAAAGCCTCATCCTGGGGCAGATGCAGTTGAACCAGAGGAATTGACAGAATGGAATAAAATCCTTACAGGGACAAGGTGGGAAGAGTTGTAGTCGAGGTCATAATGGGAGTTATTGGGTTTATAAATAATGTTTATAGATAGCTTGTCTCCTGAGATGGAGAATGAGAATTCGAGAAAGGGGAGAGAGTACTAGATATGGATCAAGTGGTAGGAACATCAAAGTGAATAAAGATGATTAGCTCATCATGGGTGCAGGAGGTAGCACCAATGTAGTCATCAATGTGACAGAGGAAAAGTCAAGGAGCCTTCCCTGTGCAGGCTTGCAGCATGGATTGCTCCACATACCCTGTTTGCTTCCATAGGTAACTTCCGTTGCTGGCATCTCTGCATCACACATACCTGTCCATGGTGCTGAACCCTAAATTAACTGCCACTGCACGCTGCTGTTTCTCCACTGGTGGAGATTATTATTACAGTATTCCTAATTGCTGGAATGTTGGGTGTGCACTTATGATAACATTGATGGGTGGGTCATTCTTGGAATTAGTCTGTAAATGTAACTGAAAGTGAATGTGTGTGAATTTTGTCAACTGTAATGTTGTGGCAATAATGAAAGGTTGTGTTTCCGAAGTCTGTAATGTTGGCAGTTAGTTTGTTGTGTTGCCAAAGGTGTTAAGATAGCTGTAATGCTGCAATATTTATTCATGGTGTTGGATTCCCCAGTCAATGTGATATTGGGCGTGTTACTGATGGTGGTGATGCCCAGTGTGTGACAGACAATGGTAAAATTTAGCAGATATAGGGCTGGATAGGTTAAGAATTGATTTAATGTCTGTAAGATATAGGAGCAAAAGTAGACATGTTGGCCTTTGAGTCTGCTCCACCATTCCATCCTGAGCTGATCCATTCTCCCACTCAGCCCCACTGCCTGGCCTTCTCCCTGTAACCTTTGATACCCGACTATTCAAATAGTTATCAATCTGTGCCTTAAATACACCCAATGACCTGGCTTCCACAACTGCCAGAGGAAGCAAATTCCAGAGGCTAAAGAAATTCCTCCACATCCCTGATGGCTATATTTCTCTGAGAATTATTGATGCCTTCAATGTTTCTAGATTAATGTGGATATAATGTGTGTAATGGCTCTGCATTGCTTGTGTTGTGGTTGGGTGTGTTCGGGAGAATTATAATATGGGTGTATTATTGACGGCTAAACAGTTGTCCGGTTATTGATGGAAATGCTGTGTATTGGTTACCAATGGAAATAATATTAGGTGTGAAGTTGGTGCCTGTGAAGCTCTGGGTTTATTATTGCCTGTAATGTTGTGTAGATTATTGGGGCTATTACAAGGTGTATTCCTGACAGTGTGATGTTAGTGCGTGTATATAGCTATAACCATAGAGTTGAGTGTGTTGTTGATGGGTGATCCAGTGATCATGGTATTTCAAAATTGGAATGAGTAAAGAAAATGGTGGCTAATACTCACATGATTGCTCTCAAATGCTTTATAAAAAGACCCTGTGGTGAGGGTCATTGCTTTTATCAATTCCTGTTTTTTTTGCCCCTGCTGTTTGAAGGTATTGGCCTCAATGTTCACAGTATGTACCTTGGGGAAAGTGCACCGAAGGAACTGCGAGGCCTGGTGTCCCTGACCCGTGCAATGTTCGTTGCCTTTGGTAAATTCATAGGACAAGTGATTGGACTCAGGTAAAACCCTCAGCTTTTTTCCCCTCACAACCAGTGCATTACTTTTAAAAAAAATTTCAACATGATAGGAGTTGATTCTGGTGATTGAAACCCTATGCTGCCCAATGACATCCAATTAACCTACAAACCCGTATGCTTTGGATGGTGGGAGGAAACCAGAGAACCTAAGGAAAACCCATACGGGTCACAAGAAGAATGTAGAAACTCTTACACACAGTGCCGGATTCAAAGCTGGGTCACTGGTGCTGTGATTTATCTTTTTCCTCCTGACAAAGGAAGGATGATGGATAGCTCTACTGTGCCTCCATGACAACCATGACCACCCAAAGGTGGATGCTGGGTGCTTGCATGTTCTCCATATAACATGGACCAGCCTCCCAAACCTTGTGGTAGAATCATAGGAAAATCTTTGACATCACTCTAAAGAAGGAGATCTCAGAACAAGCAACTGTATTGGTCAAAAGGTAACAGTAGATTTGAGGGAACAAATGTAAAGAGAACAGATTGGTGGAGAGGTTTATGGAAGAAACTCTGAAAAGTAGGGACAAGGGGACTACAGGGACTCACAAATATCATGCGCACATCTCCCACCCCCAAGGCCTGTTCTGCTCTCTTAACACAAACCCTTCCAACACTGTTTATTGCAAGCTGAGAATAGATATGCAATGGCCACACATCTGGTCAGAAATTAAATTTAGAGGAAAATAAACTGGGGAGATATAACACCCAGATTATGCACAAGAAACAACTTGTATCCAAATTAGTTAAATTGAAAGCAGTGTATGTTTTAATGCATGTCAAGAGACTGTTACTTTCTAAATCACAGATGTTAATTATTTATTAAATAAAGATGCGTCCATAAGTAAAAATGCACAATAGAGACTCAGCAGCTCAAACAGTGTCCTTTATGTAGCAAAGGCAGAGATACATCACTTTGCTACATAAAGGACACTGTTTGACCTGTTGAGTCTCTCCAGCATTGTGTGTTTTTACTTCAATCACGGTGTCCACAGAATTTTGTGTTTTACCTCTGCATTCATATGTATGTGACTGAAGTATATTTACCTGCATTGTGCAAAGTATTTTCAGTAAGTTGCTATACTTGAATAAATCATGTTGCAATAGTTCTGATTGGAAGACTCTGGGCCCAGGACACTATGTTCCCATTGATGGTTTGTTCTAACCCTTGTCTTTATCTCAGGGAGATTTTGGGGACAGAATCAGCTTGGCCTTTGTTGTTGGCCTTCAGTGGACTCCCCGCCCTCATTCAGCTCATTCTGCTGCCTTGGTTCCCAGAGAGCCCCAGATATTTGCTGATCGACAGAGGTGATAAGGACTTGTGTGTGGATGGTGAGTGGGAGCAGTGATGCTGCTCAGGATTGGGGCCAAAATAATCAACTGTTCCAATGGCCGGTTGGGTGCTGAAAGTAAATGATGATTGACTATAATTGCCTCTAGAGTCATAGTCACACAGTGTGGAAACAGGCCTTTTGGCCCCACTTATCCACACCAAGCAAAATGTCCCACCAACATTAGTCCCACCTGGGGGAAGTCACATGATGGAGTAGTGGCCGGTCAGGGAATTCCAGCCCTCTGCGGAAAAGTTGAAAAAAAAACACACAAAACACAAAGGTACAAGAATAAAAATTAAAACAAAGTAAAAGTAAAGGTGAGAAGAAGATGGCAGCGAAGAGAGAAAAGTCGAAAGCAACGGGAAGAAGAGAAGAAGAAAGAACGTCGGAAGAAGAAGGTGAAGGCCTTACCTGTCCGAGGAGGCCCGCCACGGAGAGAGAAGCCCGCTCCCTAAGGTCGGTGGAAGTCCCGAGCTCGGGACTACAAAAATGGCTCGCGGAGCCGAGTAAAAGTGCGCAACCGCGCATGAAAAAAAACACACTGACGGGAGGGGGGAACAGCTGAGGAGTCGATCTCCACAGCTGAGAGTGACAGCTGCAACACAGCAACAGGAAGAGAACACAGAAAACAACGAGAACAAGAAAGAAGAGAGCAAAAAGAAAACAAGGAAACAACAGATGGCCAACCCAGAGGAAGAAGAAGAAGAAGAAGAACATAGAGAAATGGAAGAAGAAGGGAAAGGCAGGACAATGGATATATTTTTTTTTAAAGAATATATGGAATCAGTAAAAGAATGGCAATTACAAGAATTTAATGAAATAAAAAGAATTAAGAGTGCAGAAGAAAAAATGAATAAAATAGAAATGGTCATATCAGAGATAGGAAAAAGAGTGGATAATGTGGAAGAACGAGAAATAATCGTAGAAATGGAAGTAGAGGACTTAAAAGAGAAATTAGAAGAATCTAATAAAAAAAGTTAAAGAGGCACATGAGCTGTTAGCTCAGAAGATAGATATAATGGAAAACTATAATAGAAGAAATAATATAAAGATAGTGGGCCTTAAGGAAGATGAAGAAGGCAAGAATATGAGAGAATTTATAAAAGATTGGATCCCCAGGGTCCTAGGAAGACCAGAATTACAGGAAAGAAATGGAAATAGAGAGGGCACATAGAACACTAGCCCCGAAACCACAACCGCAGCAAAAACCAAGATCCATTTTAGTAAAATTCTTAAGATATACAGCAAGAGAAAATATATTGGAGAAAGCAATGAAGAAAATAAGAGAAGACAAAAAGCCACTGGAATACAAAGGTGAAAAAATTTTTTTCTATCCAGACATAAGTTTTGAACTCCTGAAGAAGAGGAAGAAGTTCAATACAGCAAAAACATTAGTCCCACCTGGCTGCATTTGGTCAATATCCCTCTTTACCCATCCTTTCAATAGTTGTCTGTTCTTTTTAATTAAACATTGCAATAGAACAAAAAGGTGGCAGTGCTGCAAGAGCTGCTGTAACTGAACCATTACTTCAGGTATGGACCTGGGAGAGCAGGGAGCTGAGACGCAGCACTGCTCTGCAGGGTCCTACCATTCGGTCCTAACGCTGATGGCTCTGCACAGGCTTTAAATGGCCTATTAAAGGAGTTGGTGGTGTTTTTATTTAAAATCCTGCATCCGTGGGATCTGTGCCCAAGATGGTAGCACCTGTGCTGCCACGAGGAGTTGCAGACTCAGGAGGAGCAGTGGAGTGGCGCAGGGTACCAGAAACCAGGTAAATATTCTCTGTTGAAAAGGAGAAGCTTAGGAAATGATCCTACAGGATGGTGACCACAACAGCGGATCAGTGAGGGGCTCAGAGGCTGAAGGGCCCATGTAGGCTACTGGTGACTTGTGGTTAAAGGACTCACACAGGCTGCAAGCTGATGGAGACTGGCTCATGGGAATCAGGTATCAGAACCTGGATTCAAGAGGGTGCTGAGGAAAAAAAAGGTCTCCGAAGGGCTTCGGGTGCTGAAGGCTACCAAATCCTATTGGAGGTTTGGATCTGGAGCTCTGGTTACCAATAGTTAGAAAAGGGTTGGGTGCAGATGTAGAGACTGCGGAAGTACTGGAGGCAAATCCACAAACATTCAGTAACTCAGAAGGGACTCTCTTTTGCTTCTCTTTCTCCTGCTGTAAAGGCAGAAGGCAATACTAATGGTGACTCTTTGCCTTTCGTCAGACTAAAGGAAATTTTATGTAATATTACATTTTCTATTTTATTACATGACAATAAAAGAACCTTGAATCTCATCCACCTCCTCCGGTAGCCTGTTCCACACACCTACTCAGTGATTTACAAAAAAAAAGTTTCCTGTTAAATCTCCCCCTCATTTGTCAGGTTATCAATTTCCCCTACTCTGGTCAAAAACACAGCATTTTCCCAATCTATTCCTCTCAAGATCTTGTACTGTATATCTCTTTGAGATCACCCCTGATCCTTCTGCGATCCAAGGAATAAAACCCTAGCCTGCTCAACCTCTCTCTATATCTCAGACCCCCCGAGCCCTGCCATCATCCTTATAAATCTTCTCTGCACCCTCTCCGTCTTGACAATGCTGAAATCTGTTTCTTCAGATTCCAGTGTCTGCCGTCTCCTGCATGTCTCCAATAAAACAATTACATGTACAAAAGACATTTGGGCAGGTATGTGGAAAGGAAAGGTTTAGAAGGATATGTACCAAATGCAGGGAAATAGGACTCACTCAGAATGCCAACTTAGTCAGCATGGACAAATTGGGTTGAAGATTTCACCCAATGAATGCATCTAGTGACCACAGCACGTGCACAGAAGCAGATAATGAAACTTAACACAGGATCCGAGCACAATGAACCAAGCTATTTACTCTCCTTTTAAAGAAATGGTTGCATGATGCTGTCCAATCAGTGTTCTCCCAGTTCCAAAGTGAAAAGTCTTCACAAGACTTCTGCTTGAGAAAATTTGACACCAAGACCAATGAGGAGATATCAGGGTAAACACGAAAGATGGCCTTTCAGGGAAGGTTAGAGAGGATGAGAGGTTTGAGATGGAATTTTAGAGTTCAGGACAGACATAGTTGAGACAGTGATGGAGAAGTTAAAATTAGGTTTAAACTTAAAACAGAGAATAATAGCTTTTACTTCATTGAGATAGCCAGGCAAGCATTTTGATGAAATGGAAACATAGCTTAGCACCAACTCATATGCAATGGGTACAGGATGTTCTGTCTTGCTTGAGTTTGGAGAAAATTAGATATAACATTAAAGAGATCAAGATTGAATTTGACAAGATATGGGCCCATATAGGTGTGTGTGGCTGGGGGTTTCCTGTCCATTGTCTGGGAGCCGAGACTCGATTCTTTACATATTATTCGCTGGTGACCACGGTTGGGGGGGGGGGTAGGATTAGAAGTGAGGGGATCTTCTTTTTTTCTATTTTCCTTTACAAGTAGAAGAGATTAGTTCAATTAGATAACAAACAACGAATATGTCATAATGTTAGAATATGAGGTGAAGTTTTCATAAGGGAATTTCCATTTTATTTGAGCATTGTGTACAAGACAATGTATAAATCACTCATGATTCATATTCTGTATTGCATTATATAAAAGTTATGTAACTAATATGTAGACAATTTATAACATAATATTTCTCTCTACAAAATCAATAAAAGTATTTTAAAAAGAAAAACTTAAAACAGAATGATAATAAACCCATTTGATCTAAAGTCGAAGGCAGGATTAGGGACAGAGATGTGGGAAGTTACTGATCCACGGCTGAGTTCACACAGGGCCTGCCCTCTCTCGGATGCTCTCAGCTCTATCTGCCTCAATATATAATGGGAGGTGTCCCTGGATTTCTACCTCGGCTTCTCTGCTGCTCATAAAACTCTCTGTTTGCTTCGTGCCCCACAGCACTCCGGAGACTCTGGGGACAGGGAGATTTCTGTGAGGAGGTTCAGGACATGGAGGCAGAACAAGCAGCAACAAAAGGCGAGCGAGCGAAGACTGCCCGGGAACTATTCCAAGATCGCTCAGTGCGGTGGCAACTCATCACCAACATCATGCTGACTGTTGCCATGCAGTTGTGTGGCATCAATGCAGTGAGTAGGAGGGGAATTTCATAACTGACTTGTGTCACTGAATGGCAAATAGACAGGGACAGAGGCAGAAATGGGACACAAACACACATAAACACAGGGAGAGAAGCACACAATGGCAGCACAGGCAGAATGCAGACAGAAACACTAGACAGGCAGAACTAAAAACACACACACACAGCCACACACAGGCAGAATCACAGTCCAACAGAGAGGCATAAAATGTGACAGAGGGAACCAATAGACAAGGATACAGGCAGATAGTGAAATTAGAAATGTTTACTCTGTGTTCTGTGACTAAGTTGTGTTGTCCCATAATTGTGTGTGTTACCTCCGTTGCTGAGTGTCTGTTGTCCCTCTGACTATGCATCACTTCCCCCACTGTGTAATGTCTTCATGACAGTGTGTTGCCTCTGTGACTGAATGTGTTGTCTTCACAATACTTTCTTGCCTCTGCGACTGTGTGCGTTGTCTCCATGAGTTTGCTCTGACTGAATATGTTGTCTCCGTGACTGTGTGTTCTCCATGACTGAGTGTGTGTCGTCTCAATTGTGTTGTCTCCATGAAGTGAAGATCTCAGCACCAAGGTTTTCTTGATTTTCTGCCCTTTAGATCTATTTCTATTCTTCTGAGGTGTTCCAGGAAGCCGGAATTCCTGACTGGACAATACCATACATCGTGGTGGGGGCAGGTGCCACCCTATTGTTGACATCAGTGGTCAGTGTAAGTGCTGGTTAGTGGGATATAGATTGGACCAAAAGTTGTGGGCTATGGCCTTTATACTCTCTGCTCCAATGCCTTCCTTCCCCCAAATATAGGAGCATAGGAATAGAAGCAGGCCTGCTAAGCCTGCTCCATTCAGTAAAGTCAGGGCTGATCTGTCTGTGAACTCAGCTGCACCTCCCTGCCTTTTCTCCATAGCCTTTAATTCCTCCATTCTGCATAAATGTGATTTAAATATATTTAATAAGGCAGCCTCCACTACTTTCTTGTCCAGAGATTTCCATGCATTCTTACTCTCTTGGAAAAGCAGTTCCTCCTTATCACTGTCCTAAGTCTACTCTCCAATCTTGAGGTTGTATCCTCTAGTTCTTGTGTCAACTACCAGTGGAAACAACCTTCCTGCCTCTATCTTATCTATCCCCTTCATAATTTTATACATTTCTGTAAGATCACCTCTCATTCTTCTGAATTCCAGTGACTCCATCCAGGCAACTCAATCTCTCCTCAGAGGCAAACCTCATCTCTGAAATTAACCTGGTGATCCTTCTCAGCAAGTATTCCCTTTCTTGACTTAGAACTGCACAAACTACTCCAGAAGCAACTTCACCAGTACACTTAATAGATGCAGCAGAACCTCCCTGCTCTTACATTCATGCAAGGCCAACAATCCATTTACCTTCTTGATTACCTCTTTAGTAACTCATGCACTCCCAAGTCTCTCTGCACAACAGATTCAATATTTCTTTATTTTCATGGAATAAAACAGATGAAATATTACACAAAATTGCTTTTGGTTTGCCACAAGTCTCAACCATTGGCAAGCTGAGCTGCAGATCCAAACCTCTGATCAAGAAGCCTTCAGCACCCTTTTCATCCCAATACACTTTCAGCCAGTCTTGAGCTGGTCTCCAGCAGTCCACAGCCTGGTTTGAGTCCTTTGACCACAAGTCACCAACAGCCCACCCGCCACCTGTGCAATATTTATCATTTTAAAAAATAACGTATTCCATTTTTTTTCTTTCTAAGTGGATGACCTCACATTTATGAATATTGTACTCTATCTGACAGACCAGTGCCCACTCACTTATTATCTCTAGATCTTTCTGCAGACTCTTTGCTCCCTCTGCACTATTTGCTTTTTCACTCAATTAAGTGTCACCAGCAAACTTTGATACTCCCCTCCTCAAGATCATTAATGTGTATCGTGAACAGTTGTGGGCCCAGCACCGAGTCCTGCGGCACTCTGCTCACCACTGATTGCCAACTGGAGAAACACCCATTTGTCCTAACTTTCTGCTCTCTATTAGTTAACCTATTCGTTAGCCCCAACTCCATGCATCCTTATCTTGCAGATCAGTCTTATTAGATACCAACTTGAAGTCCAAGTACTATAAGTACAAAGAAACTGTGGACAGTTGTGAACTGGCCATATCATGAACTGACCTCCCTTCGCCGGCTCTGCCTGCACCTCCCACTGCCCCAGGAAAGCAGCAAATGTTTTAAAAGACCCATCCCAGCACAGTCACACTCTTCTCTCCCTCCCATCAAGCTGGACACATGGATTTGAAAGCACACATCACCAGACTGAAGGATAGTTTCCTTCTTGCTGTTATCAGGATTGTGAATGAACCTCATTGGTAAAAGGTGATATTTTGCAATGTTTACCTGTACTTTTCTCTTTACCATGATTCCTTTTCATGCTTGCACTTGCTGATGTAAGAAGGGCTCAGGCCCAAAATGTTAGTTATATATCTTTACTTCCTATGGATGTTGTGAGACCTGCTGAATTCCTCCAACACTTCTGTTTTTACTCCAATCACAGCGTCTGCCACCTTTCGTGTTTCACTGCTATGTAGGAGTTGGCTTGCCTGGATAACACACAAAGATTTTCACTGTATCTTGATGCATGTGATAATAATCAGTTCTATTCAATTCATAGCTGCTGAAGTCCTCTTGTTGTTTTGCACAGGGACTGTTTATTGAACGAGACGGGAGAAAGGCCTTGTTGTGGAAAGGATATGGCCTAATGACATTGTGGGCAGCTCTGCTGTGTGTCACCCTTCCTCTGCAGGTGAGTGTTACCCTGCTCAGGATTCAAATGCATGCAGTAGAGAATGTAGAATGGTTAGAAAATTTATTTTTCACACTATGAACCATATCAATCAAAATACATACAAACATTTCCCTCTTAAATATACACAGTAGCATTTTCTCCCCTTTTTTTTCCCTCTACCTTCCCTCCCTCCTTCCCACCCCCCTCCAAACCCATTAAACGTTCAACATATACAATACAATAAAACCATTAAACAATGTCATCACACAATGAAAATAAACAAGAAAATTGTGTCATCTACTTTTACACACTGGATCAGGTCATTTTGTCTTCTTATCATTTTATCATTTTAGGGGGTGGAGGTCCAAGACAAGCCCTCTCTGTTGTGTTCCATGTACAGTTCCCAAATTTGTTCAAATAATGTGACTTTATTTTTTAAATTATATGTTATTTTTTCCAATGGAATAAATTTATTCATTTCTGTGTACCATTGCTGTATTCTCAGCCTCTCTTTTGATTTCCAAGTTGACATTATACATTTTTTTGCTACCGCTAAGGCTATCATAATAAATCTTTTTTGCGTTTCATCCAGTTTGAGGCCTAATTCTTTACTTCTTATATTACTTAGAAGAAAGATCTCTGGATTTTTTTGGTATGTTGCTTTTTGTGATTTTATTTAATACCTGGTTTAGATCTTCCCAAAACTTTTTCACTTTCTCACATGCCCAAATTGCATGTATTGTTGTTCCCATTTCCTTCTTACAGCAAAAAGATCTATCTGATAATGTTGGATCCCATTTATTTAACTTTTCGGGCGTGATATATATCCTGTGTAACAAATTATATTGCATCGTGCATGACCTCATATTTATTATATTTTTCATAGTTCCAGAGCATAACTTTTCCCATATTTCATTTTTTATCTTTATGTTTAAATCTTTTTCCCACTTTTGTTTGGGTTTATAGCTTATTTCATCATTTTCCTTCTCTTGCAGCTTGATGTACGTGTTCGTTATAAATTTTTTTATTATCATTGTTTCTGTAATCACATATTCAAAGTTTCTTCCTTCTGGTAATCTATCCTTTAAGTAGGCTTTCAGTTGATGGTATGCAAACATTGTACCATGAGTTATTCCATATTTGTACTTCATTTGTTCAAATGTTAATAAATTATTTCCCAAAAAACAATTTTCTATTCTTTTAATTCCTTTTTTCTTACATTCTCTAAAGGACAGGTTATCTATTGTGAAAGGGATTAGTTGATTTTGCGTCAATAATAATTTTGGTAGTTGGTAATTTGTTTTTTTCCTTTCTACGTGAATCTTCTTCCATACATTGAGTAAATGATGCAGTACTGGTAAACTTCTATATAGCACCAGTTTTTCATCCCACTTATAAAGTATATGTTCTGGTACCTTCTCCCCTATTTTATCTAGCTCTGGTTTTTCCCTTGTTTGATAAAAATCTGATAGATACCTTAATTGTGTTGCTCTATAATAAGTTTTAAAGTTTGGTAATTGCAAACCACCTTGTTTGTACCACTCTGTTAATTTATCTAGCGCTATCCTCATTTTCCCCCCCTTTCCATAAGAATTTCCTTATTATTCTCTTTAGTTCATTGAAGAATTTCTCTGTTAAGGGAATTGGTAATGATTGAAATAGGTATTGTATCCTTGGGAAGACATTAATTTTAATGCAATTTACCCTCCCTATCAATGTTAGTGGCAATTATTTCCAATGTTCTAAGTCATCCTGTAATTTTTTTCATTAATGGCTGATAATTTAATTTGTTTTGGTGGCCTAAATTATTATCTAATCTAATACCTAGGTATTGGATTGCTTGTTTTTGCCATTTAAATGGTGATTCTTTTTTAAACTCTGCAATCCGCATTATTCATTGGCATCGCTTCACTTTTATTTGCGTTGATCTTGTACCCCTATATTTCTCCATATTCCTTCAATTTCTTATGTAGTTCTTTTATTGATATTTCTGGTTCTGTTAAGTATACTATGATGTCATCTGCAAATAAACTGATTTTATACTCCTTCTCCTTTATTTTTATTCCTTTTATTTTATTTTCTGTTCTTATCAATTCTGTCAATGGTTCTATTGCTAAAGCGAACAGTGAGAGAGATAGTGGACATCCCTGCCGAGTTGACCTATTTAATTTAAATTGATTCGATACACATCCATTTACCGTAACCTTCGCCAATGGTCCCTTATATAATGCTTTAATCCAATTAATATATTTTTCTGGTAGGTTGAACCTCAGTTATACTTTGAATAAATAATTCCATTCTACCCTGTCAAAGGCTTTTTCTGCATCTAAAGCAACAGCCACTGTTGGTATCTTATTTCCATGTACTGCATGGATTAAATTAATGAACTTACAGACATTGTCCACTGTTCGTCTTTTCTTAATAAATCCAGTTTGATCTTGATTTACTATTTTTGGTACACATTTGGCCAATCTGTTTGCTAATAGCTTTGCTATTATCTTATAATCTGAATTAAGTAGAGAGATTGGTCTATATGATGCTGGTGTTAGTGGATCTTTCCCCGTCTTTGGTATTACTGCAATTATTGCTGTTTTACATGAATCTGGCAAGTTTTGTGTTTCTTCTATCTGGTTCATTACTTCCAGGAGAGGAGGAATTAATAACTCTTTAAATGTTTTATAAAATTCTATTGGGAGTCCATCCTCTCCAGGCAATTTATTGTTTGGCAGCTTTTTTTATATATCCTCTATTTCAAATGGTTTTATCAATTTGTTTTGCTCATCTTCTTGCAATTTCAGCAGTTCAATTTTAGCTAAAAACTCTTCTATTTTGTCTTCTTTCCCCTCATTCTCAGTTCGATATAAATGTTCATAGAATTCCTTAAAGATTTCATTAATCTCTGTTGAGTTATATGTAATTTGTTTGTCCTTTTTCCTTGATGCCAATACCGTTCTTTTTGCTTGTTCTGTTTTAAGTTGCCAGGCTAATATTTTGTGTGTTTTTTCTCCTAGCTCGTAATACATTTGCTTTATTTTCATAATGTTCTTCTCCACCTTATACGTTTGTAATGTTTCATATTTTATTTTTTTGTCTGCCAATTCTCTTCTTTTTGTTGTATCTTCCCTTGTTGCTAGTTCTTTTTCTGTACTTACTATTTCCCTTTCCAACTTTTCTATTTCCCGATTGCAGTCCTTTTTCATCTTAGTTATATAACTTATTATCTGCCCTCTAATAAAGTCTTTCATTGCATCCCATAATATAAATTTGTCTTTCACTGATTCCGTATTTATTTCAAAGTACATTTTAATTTGGCGTTTAATAAATTCTCTAAATTCCTGTCTTTTAAGTAGCATGGAGTTTAATCTCCATCTATATGTTCTTGGTGGGATGTCCTCCAGTTCTATTGCTAATAACAGGGGTGAATGATCAGATAGCAATCTAGCTTTATATTCCATTTTCCTTACTCTCCCTTGAATATGGGCTGACAACAGGAACAGGTCAATCCTTGAGTATGTTTTAAGTCTACTTGAATAATATGAGTATTCCTTCTCCTTTGGGTGTTGCCTCCTCCATATATCCAAAAGTTGCATTTCCTGCATTGATTTAACCATAAATTTGGGCACTTTAAACTTTTTGCTAGTCTTTTGTCCAGTTTTATCCAACTTTGGGTCCAAATTAAGGTTAAAATCCCCTCCATCAATATATTCCCCTGCATATCTACAATCTTCAAAAAAATATCTTGCATAAACTTTTGATCCTCTTCATTAAGTGCATATATATTGATCAAATTCCAGAATTCTGAATATATCTGACACTTTATCATTACATACCTCCCTGCTGGATCTATTATTTCCTCCTCTATTTTGATTGGTACATTTTTATTGATTAATATAGCTACTCCTCTGGGTTTTGAATTTTATGATGCTGTCATTGCGTGCCCTACCCAGTCTCTCCTTAATTTATTATGTTGCTCTTCAGTTAGATCTGTTTCCTGCACAAATGCTATATCTATTTTTTCTTTTTTCAGTAAATTTAATAGCCTCTTCTTTTGATTTGGTCATGTGTTCTGTTAATAATTATAATCACATAGTTCAACATGGCCATCTCATACTCTGTTTACACCTCATTTCCGCTTCCTCACCACCACCTTTCCCCTTTCCCCCATTTTTATCTCTCAGTTTTCCCTTTTTGAACTCAATGTATGACAACACTTATAAAATACTTCAACAACTCCCACATCTAAAATTCCCTTAACCCCAAGTGTCCCCCCACCTCTAAGTTGCCTCTTGTCCCTTGTCAGGCAACCACAACTTCCCTCTCCATTCGGATTGCGAACCCGCTCGCAAGCATCAAGTGATTTCGCAGTGACTGTTATTCTCTCCCACCCAACCCCCTCTAGAAAAGACTTTTATCTTCACATTTAACAAAGCTCACCCTCTTCTTTTTTCCCCTCTCCCTTACTTTCCTTTTCTTTCCCTTCTTTAGTTCTTACTTATGTATTATTTTTACATCTTTATATGTAGTTTGTCATCGTTCTTCATTCTTGTTACATCTCTTCATCTCTCCTTCTGTCCTGCAGGTGTTCTGCAAATTCTCATGCTTTTTCCAGATCCAAGAACAATCTGTTTTGCTCACCCAAGATAAATATTTTAAGCTGGATATCTTCACATCAATTTATAGCCTTTTTTCCATAGGATAGATTTTGCTGTGTTAAACTCCTTCCTCTTCTTGAGGAGTTCAAAATTTATGTCTGGGTAAAAAAATATTTTTTGACCCTTGTATTCCAATGGTTTTTCGTCTTCTCTAATTTTATTCCTTGCCCTCTCCAGTATATTTTCTCTTGTCGTGTATCTCAGAAACTTTACTAAAATAGATCTTAGTTTTTGCTGTGTCTGTGGTTTCGGAGCTAGTGCCCTTTCTATTTCCATTCCTTCCTGTATTTCTGGCATTCCCAGGACCTTTGGGATCCATTCTTTTATAAATTCTTTCATATTTATGCCTTCTTCATCTTCCTTTAGGCCCACTATCTTTACCTTGTTTCGCCTACGATAGTTTTCCATTATATCCATCTTCTGAGCTAACAACTCTTGTGACTCTTTAACTTTTTTGTCTATCTTCCAATTTTCTTCTTAAGTCGTTCACTTCCATTTCTACAGCCGTTTCTCGTTCTTCCACATTTTCTAATCTTTTCCCTATTTCTGTCATGACCAGCTCTATTCTATTCACTTTTTCTTCTGTACTTTTAATTTTTCTTTTCATTTCACTAAATTCTAATGTCAACCATTCATTTAATGCTTTCATTTGTTCTTGAAATTTTTTAAATCTATATACTGTCCATCTATTTTACCTTCTATTCCTCTGTGCAGAGCTTCTTCTTCTTCTCTTCTGTGTCTGCACCTGTGTTTGTGCCTTCTACTTCTCTTCCTTGTCTCTTCTGATTTTCTTGTTGAGCTGCTTGCCTCAATTTGTTGGGTGTTTTTTGCATAGCTTCTTGTTGTTGGTCCTCTTCTTCTGGGCTAACTACCTTTTGGGCTTCCTGTTGCTGTTTTTCTTTCTTATCACTCCCTTTCCTGTCGCTTTCCTCTTTTTCCAGCTGAGACCCCTGCGGTCAGGCATCTCTCAGCTGGTCGTGCTGTGTAAGTTCACTCCACAGCTGGGCCCCCCCTCCCATCGGTGTTTTCCTTTTCCTTCGTGTGCACATTGCATACTTCTGTTTGGCTCAGAGAGCCATTTTTGCAGTCCCACGGTCGGGAAGTTGCGACTCTGTGGGATCGCCACTAACCTCGGGAAGTTGGTTCCTCTCTCCACAGTTTCATACAGGTAAGGCCTTCTCCTTTCTCTTCCGGCATCTTTTCTTCTTTTTTCCCGTTGTTTTTGCTTTTTCCTTCTCTGCAGTGTTTCATGTTACACATAAATTTTGACATTCATCATGCCCCAATATCAAGGTCCTTTAACTAAATATCATAAAGGCCAGATACCACCCTTAATAATTAGGTTGAAAATTATAAATCAGCCCTATCATATTATGTTTGAGGTCTTCAAGGAGCTTCAAAATTAAAGAATTCAAAAAACTTCTAACTTGTCAATAGGGGAAAAAAATGATTTCTAGGCATTGTAAATTTGGTTAGTAAAAATATCTGAAAAAGATTGAATACCTAAAGTTAACCACTGATGATAACTGCTACTTTGAACTGAAGATAAAAAAGGAATGACCAAAAATAGGACTAATTAATAAAAATCTATGGTACCAAAAATGTTTCCTCAATTGAAACCGTGTATGTCTGACATCAAAATTATCAGTTAATTTGGAAAAAAATTAAAGGTGCTCCAAATATCAAAAGAAGTGATTATTTTTTAGTAGATTTAATTTCTAAATTAATGCACCTAAATTTTCCTTATAATAAATCCGATAAGTAATGTATCTAATATTAGCTGCCCAATAATAAAATCTGGTTAGGTAATGCCAAGCTCCTGTTTTCTAAAATATTTTCAATGAAGACTTTCCAAAGATGGGGGCATTTGTTTTTCCACATAAAAGAAGATATGATAGAATCCAATGAATCAAAAAAGGATTTGGGAACAAAAACAGGTACTGCTTGAAAAATGTATAAGAATTTAGGAAGGATATTCATCTTATTAATACTGACACAACCAATTAATGTCATTGAAAGAGGGGACCACTGTGTCTAGGACTTTTTAAAAAATTTTTATTTTTCACACTATGAACCATACTAACCAAAATACACACAAACATTTCCCTCTTGAATATACACAGTGTCATTTTCTCCCCTTTCCCCCCATCCCTTCCCTCCCTCCTTCACCCCCCCTCCCCACCCACTCAACGTTCAACATATATGATACATTAAACCCATTAAACAATGTCCTCACACAATGAAAATAAACAAGAAAATTGTGTCATCTACCTTTACATACTGGGTCAGTTCATTTCGTCTTCTTCTCCTTCTGACATTTTAGGTGGTGGATGTCCGCGGTAGGACTTCTCTGTTGTATTCCATGTATGGTTCCCAAATTTGTTTGAATACTGTGATGTTATTTCTTAAATTATATGTTATTTTTTTCCAATGGAATACATTTATTCATTTCTATGTACCATTGCTGTATTCTCAGGCTATCTTCTGATTTCCAGGTTGACATAATACATTTTTTTGTTACATCTAAGGCTATCATAATAAATCTTTTTTGTGCTCCATCCAAATCAAGTCCAAGTTCTATACTTCTTATATTACTTAGAAGAAAGATCTCTGGATTTTTTGGTATGTTGCTTTTTGTGATTTTATTTAATTCCTGATTTAGATCTTCCCAAAATTTTTTCACTTTCTCACATGCACAAATTGCATGTACTGTTGTTCCCGTTTCCTTCTTACAGCGAAAACATCTATCTGATACTGTTGGGTCCCATTTATTTAACTTTTGTGGCGTGGTGTATAGCCTGTGTAACCAATTATATTGTATCATGCGTAACCTCGTGTTTATTGTATTTCTCATAGTTCCGGAGCATAGCTTTTCCCATGTTTCATTCTTTATCTTTATGTTTAGATCTTGTTCCCATTTTTATTTGGGTTTACAGCTTGTTTCCTCATTCTCTTTCTCTTGCAATTTGATGTACATGTTTGTTATAAATCTTTTAATTATCATTGTGTCTGTAATCACATATTCAAAATTGCTTCCTTCTGGTAACCTCAGCCTGCTTCCCAATTTGTCCTTCAAGTAAGTTTTCAATTGGTGGTATGCAAACATTGTACCATGAATTATATCATATTTGCACTTCATTTGTTCAAAAGATAATAATTTATTTCCCGAAAAACAATTTTCTATTCTTTTGATCCCATTCTCTAAAGGAAAGGTTATCTATTGTGAAGGGGATTAGTTGATTTTGCGTCAATATTAATTTTGGTAGTTGATCATTTGTTTTTTTCCTTTCTACGTGAATCTTCTTCCAAATGTTGAGCAGATGGTGTAGTACTGGTGAATTCCCATGTTGCACCAGCTTTTCATCCCACTTATATAGTATATGTTCAGGTACCTTCTCCCCTATTTTATCTAGCTCTAATCTGGTCCAATCTGGTTTTTCCCTTGTTTGATAAAAATTTGATAGGTATCTTAATTGAGCTGCTCTATAATAATTCTTAAAGTTTGGTAGCTGTAATCCCCCTTGTTTGTACCATTCTGTTAATTTATCTAATGCTATCCTCGATTTCTCCCCTTTTCATAAGAATTTCCTTATTATTTTCTTTAGCTCCTTGAAGAATTTCTCTGTTAGGTGAATTGGCAACCATTGGAATATCTTCCTTGGGAAGACATTAATTTTAATGCAATTTACCCTTCCTTTCAGTGTTAGTGATAAATCTTTCCAATGTTCTAAGTCATCTTGTAATTTCTTCATTAATGGCTGATAATTTAATTTGTATAGATGGCCTAGATTATTATCTAGTTGAATACCTAGGTATCGGATTGCTTGTGTTTGCCATTTAAATGGTGATTCTTTCTTAAACTCTGTGCAATCCGCATTATTCATTGGCATCGCTTCACTTTTATTTGCGTTGATCTTGTACCCCTATATTTCTCCATATTCCTTCAATTTCTTATGTAATTCTTTTATTGATAATTATGGTTCTGTTAAGTATACTATGACATCATCTGCAAATAGACTGATTTTATATTCCTTCTCTTTTATTTTTATCCCTCTTATTTTATTTTCTGTCCTTATCAGTTCTGCCAACGTGAACAGTGAGGGAGATAGTGGACATCCCTGCCTAGTTGACCTGCTTAATTTAAATTGATTTGATATATATCCATTTACTGTCACCTTTGCAAATGGTCCCTTATATACTGCTTTAATCCAATTAATATATTTCTCTGGTAGGTTGAACCTCTGTAGTACTTTGAATAAATAATTCCATTCTACTCTGTCAAAGGCTTTCTCTGCGTCTAAGGCAACCGCCACTGTTTCCTTGTTCTGCATGGATTAAGTTAATGAACTTACAGATATTGTCCGTTGTTCGTCTTTTCTTAATAAATCCAGTTTGATCTAGTTTTGGTATACAGTTGGCCAATCTGTTTGCTAATAGTTTAGCTATTATCTTATAATCTGTGTTGAGTAGAGATATTGGTCTATATGATGCTGGTGTTAGTGGATCTTTCCCCGTCTTTGGTATTACTGTAATTATTGCTGTTTTGCATGAATCTGGCATGTTTTGTGTTTCTTTACTTCCAGGAGAGGAGGAATTAAAAACTCTTTAAATGTTTTATAGAATTCTATTGGGAGTCCGTCCTCTCCTGGCATTTTATTGTTCGGTAGATTTTTTAAAATATATCCTGTATTTCCTCTGTTTCAAATGATTTTATTAATTTATTTTGCTCCTCTTCTTGCAATTTCAGTAGTTCAATTTTAGCTAGAAACTCATCTATTTTGTCTTATTTCCCTTCATTCTCAGTTCGATATAATTGCTCGTAGAATTCCTTGAAGTTTTCATTGATCTCCGTTGGGTTATATGTAATTTGTTTGTCCTTTTACCTTGATGCCAATACCGTTCTTTTCGTTTGTTCTGTCTTAAGTTGCCAAGCTAATATTTTGGGCGTTTTTTCTCCTAGCTCATAATACTTCTGTTTTGTCTTCACTATGTTCTTCTCCACCTTGTATGTTTGTAGTGTTTCATATTTTATTTTTTTTTGTCTGCCAATTCTCTTCTTTTTGTTGTATCTTTCATTATTGCTAGTTCTTTTACTGTACTTGCTATTTCCTTTTCCAGTTGTTCTATTTCCCAATTGTAGTCCTTCTTCATCTTAGTTACATAACTTATTATCTGCCCTCTGATAAATGCTTTAATTGCATCCCATAGTATAAATTTATCTTTCACTTATTCCGTATTTATTTCAAAGTACATTTTAATTTGTGGCTCAATGAATTCTCTAAAATCCTGTCTTTTAAGTAGCATGGAGTTTAATCTCCATCTATACGTTCTCGATGGGATGTCCTCCAGCTCTATTGCTAATAACAGGGGTGAGTGATCTGATAACAATCTAGCTTTATATTCCGTTTTTCTAACTCTCCCTTGGATGTGGGCTGACAACAGGTACAGGTCAATCCTTGAGTATGTTTTATGACTACCTGAATAATATGAGTATTCCTTCTCATTTGGGTGTTGTCTCCTCCATATATCCAAAAGTTGCATTTCCTGCATCGACTTAACCATAAATTTGTTTACTTTGTTCTTTCTGCTTGTCTTTTGTTCAGTTTTGTCCATCTTTGAGTCCAAATTAAGGTTAAAGTCCCCTCCTATCAGTATATTCCCCTGCGTATTTACAATCTTCAAAAAGATATCTTGCATAAATTTTTGATCCTCTTCAATGGGTGCATATACATTGAGCAAATTCCAAAATTCTGAATATATCTGACACTTTATCATTACACACCTCCCTGCTGGATCTGTTATTTCCTCCTCTATTTTGATTGGTACATTTTTATTGATTAATATAGCTACTCCTCTGGGTTTTGAATTATATGATGCTGCCGTTACGTGCCCTACCTAGTCTCTCCCTAATTTCTTGTGTTGCACTTCAGTTAGATGTGTTTCCTGCACGAATGCTATATCAATTTTTTCTTTCTTCAGTAAATTTAACAGCCTCTTCCTTTTGATTTGGTTATGTATTCCATTAATATTTATAGTTATATAGTTCAACATGGCCATTTCATACTTTGTTTACCTCTCATTTCCGCTTCCTCACTACCACCATTTTCTTTTTTTGAACCTACTGTAAGACAACACTTCTAAAACATAAAATATTTCCACTATTCCCACATCTAAAATTCCCTTAACCCCAAATGTCCCCCCCTCTCTGAGTTTCCCCTTGTCCTTTGCTGGGCAAACACAACTCCCCTCTCCATTTGGATTGCGAACCCGTTCGCAAGCGTCAACTGATTTCACAGTGACTGTTATTCTCTCCCACCCAGCCCTCCCAGAAAAGATTTTTATCTTCACATATAACAAAGCTAACCCTCTTAATTCCCCCCTTGCTTCCTTTCTTCCCCTTCTTAGTTCTTACTTATACATTATTTTTCTTCTTTATATAAAGTTTGTCATCATTCTTGTTCTTGTTACATCTTTTCATCTCTCTGTCTGTTTTGCAGGCGTTCTGCAAATTCTCGTGCTTTCTCCGGATCCGAGAACAGTCTGCTTTGCTGCCCCAGGATAACTATTTTAAGCACCACTGGATATCTTAACATAAATTTATAGCCTTTCTTCCATAGGATCGATTTTGCTGCGTTAAACTCCTTCCTCTTCTTCAGGAGCTCAAAACTTATGTCTGGGTAGAAAAAAAATTTTTGACCTTTGTATTCCAGTGGCTTTTTGTCTTCTCTCATTTTTTTCATTGCCTTCTCCAATATGACACACACACATATACATGTGTATGTATATACATATTTTTGCAAATGTGTTTTATTTTATGCAAGCTCTTTTGGAAGTGTGGGCACTGCTGTGACCATCAAGAAACTTTGTGTTCTCCACTCTCTCCACAATGGAGACATTGATGAAGAGTGGAGAGTAGTTGACTTCATCCTTCTGAAGTCCATAATAATCTCCTTTGTCTTGTCTTCGTTGAGACTCGGATTGTTATTCTCGCTCCATTTTATGAGCCGCCCAACCTCTCTGTAAGCCGATGAGGCCAACTATTGTTGTATCATCCACAAAAAAATGGCAATTCTGTTTGAATTGAATCTGGCAATACAGTCGTACGTCAGCAGTATGAACAGTATCACTCAGTTCATCCATGGATTCCTGTTGGGGTATTCTCGGCTTGCCTTCCTTGGCATGGAGTCCTCTGCATATTTGTTGCTGAAGGTGGTGACATATATGTTGAGGTTTGCTTCTGAGTTCTTCAATGTGGACCAGTCAACCAACTCAAAGTAGTGAGATTTCATCTGCATCCACAGACCAGTATTGTGTGACTTATGAATCCTCATGTTTCTGCTTCTGTTTATAACTGGGGAGCAAAATAACAGTTTGATGGTCCAAGAATCCAATTTGTGGGCAGGGAACAGAGTGATAGGTGTTTTTGATGGACATGTAGCAGCAGTCAAGGGTGTTTGGGCCTCTGGTGGACCTGGAGCTGTGTTGTTGATGGTATTTTGGTACCACATTCTTGAATTGGATTGGGTAAAGTCTACAGTAAAAACAAAGAGATCCTGGAAGAACTCAGCAGGTATCACAGTCTCCATAGAAAGTAAAGATATATAACCGATGTTTCAGGCCTATGCCCTCTAGAAGTCTCCAATTGTGATGAACAACCCCTCATGGGTTCTCCTTTCTCTAATTGCCCTAGGAAGTAGAATCAGTAAGGACTTTAAAAAATATTGAGTAGGGTGTTGAGTCAGAATAATTTTCAGGTTAATAGAGAGGGGGATGGAATCAGGGGTAGAATGACTCTGGAATTGCTCTGATAAAGGAACAGGCACATTATCAAAAGCTGACATCCTCTTGTTTGCTGATGCTAATGGGTAGTTTTCTGTTGTTTTCCAGCATCAATTCACCTGGTTACCATATGGCAGCATATTTCTCATCTTCGCCTATATCTTCAGTTATGGCATTGGTCCAGGTGAGTTCAGGCAAGGGGCAAGGCTGCCTGGGTGGGTGTGGCAGGTGGAATGGCCACCAAGCCCTGCCACCACTGACTCAATGGGATGGGCCGTACTGACTCTGTGATTGTTCTTTCAGCGGGTGTGACCGCGATCATTCCCTTCGAAATCTTCACTCAGCCTTTCCGACCTGTGGCCTTCATGATCAATGGCTTCTTCCAGTGGCTGGGACTCGTCCTCATGGGAATGATCTTCCCATACATTGTGGTAAGTAAGGATACCAAGTATTCCTGGGAAAGGAAGACCCCTCAGTGTAATTCACATGGTATCTAGGATTAATGAGACCATCTTATCATCAGATAAGGCTGGAGTGTAACTCTCCTTCCACCTCTAAGTTTGTTTATTTGTGTAAAATACCAGTACAGGAAGAGGGATTCTTCTACCAAACAGACTAATAGGTTATCTCCAACATTCATACAGCCATATAAACAACATCATTTACAGAGTGTCAGATTACAATGAAAAAGAAGATCAATTGGCACCAATCAAAGATAGCATGAGAGCACTGTTAAGAGGATCATTCAGGAACTTGATGGCTGAGGAAAGAAACTGCCTTTAAACCTCTTGGTACCCAGTTTCACACTCTTTAGCTTTCTCCTTGTTGGGACGAGGAAGAAGAGTGTGTCTGGAGTGTGATGGGTCTTTCAGTATGTTGGCTGTCTCTTTAAGACAGTGAGAAATGTAGAGGGAGTCCATGGAGGGGAAGGAAGTTTGCATTGAGCTCTGAGCTGCCTACACTACTTCTGTAGTTTATTCTGACCTTGATCAGAGCAGCTCCTGCCCCACACTGTGATGCATCCAGCATGTCTACGTTAGATGGTGCATGTTAAGGGACAGGTGGGACAGGCTGTACTTTCTTAGTCTTTTAAGCATATAGAGGGGTCGGTGTGTTTTCTTGACCATTGCATCAATGTGCTTGTCCCAGGTCAGGTTAATGAAGATGTTTATTCCTAAGAGCACGAAACTATCTACTCTATTGACTTTAACACCATTAACATGGACAAGGGTGTGGACTCTGCCCCCTCTCCTGAAGTCAACGATTATCTCCTTCATCTTATTGACAGAGAGGGAGATTGTTATCTTGCATCATGCCACTAGACTCTCGATCTCTTTCCTGTATTCTGTCTTGGCGTTATTTGATACCTGGCCCGTGACTCTGGTGTTGTCGGTAAATTTTAAGATGGAGTTGCCATTGTATTTAAAGTAGAGCAATGTGTCATTCTGCCAAACAAGCCCATGCTAGATTAATGAGGCACTGGAGCACCTCCTTCATCTTACCCTGTCAATATATCTTTCCTGAGTATTTATTTTGTTTTTCCTTATTTACTCATCACACTAATGACACTTTGTTGTGGCAAAATCTATTAGCAGTTCCTTGGTAAAGAATTGTTCCTGAATTACCAGTTGGATGAGTTAGTGACCAACCCCTATCCATGTGTTCACTTCATTCACCTGTTTCATAATGGAACACCAACATTTGGTAAGTGGAGAGACCCACCAGTGCTGTCTTTGCAAATCCAAATAAGGTGAATCAACGTTGATATCCTATCCCAAGCCAATATCCCTCATAATAAGGCTCTTGACTACAATCAGCAGGTCACCAATTCCACACATCCTACACCAAACCCCTGGGGCAGACTATTCCAAGCCTGCATATGGTTAAAGCAATTCATTCTCCAAAGCATTAGAGTTTAATGGAGTACTGTGTTCATTGGGGGCACCAGCATAAAGGGTGGAATGAGTGTACCACTTGATAAACTAGCCACTGCCCACCTCATCAAATGTTTACTGCCCCATCAATGGCAACGGCTGCAGGTTGGACATTTGTCTCATCAGTCATTTCAAAACTAAAGTGGAAGGATGTCATTCCTGACCCTGAGGGACTGTCTCAGGGGAAGACTGTTTGAGAGAACAACAAAATACCTCCTCCTTTCAACAACTATTCTCTGTAAGTCAAGGAATGAATTTTGCAGATAAGATGCAGCAAATAGACGCCACTGCACAACATACTTAACATCAGCTACTTGGATTGAATGAAAAGGGAATGAAGTCTCCAACGTTACTCTCAGCTGTTCCTGGTTCTTCCTTAACAAATTCTTTAAGATTGATCAAGCATGTCCTTCCTTTTGAAATGTGCTTCATGCTTCCAAGTTTCTAATTTTTAAAAAAATATTTTTAAAGATTCTGTTAACTTCCTAATTATTGTTAAGTTAGTTGAATAATTTAACTTGGTCTTTATAATGTCTACCAGGATACTAATCCTTTGCTCCTTTTGTGTAAGAATGCATTTATAAACTCTCTACTATTTTTTCCTTAACTTTTAAAGCCAATTATTTTTCCCTAAGTATTGCAAGAAAAAATATGCTAGCTAACCACCCTATCTAATCCCTTCTTAATCTTGTGTACCTCTATTAATTCACCTCTGATCCTTCATCACTCCAGAGAAAGCCCTAGCTCTGTCATCCTTGCTTCAGAAAATATGTTCTCTAATGCAGGCAACATCCTAGAAAATCTCCTCTACACTCTCTCCAAAGCATTTGCATTCCTGTAATGAGGTGACCAGAACTGAACACAATACAGGTACTCCCCAATTTATGATTTGCGACAATCCCCACATATGACCAAATTTTTTTTTTTAAATTTTAAAATATATAAAATTTACACGGTTTATGTTGTGTTTGACAAACTATAACAAGGATACAGGGCATGTAAGAGCCAATATGTGCATATTTACTTTGTTAGTCAGCATCCTGGAGTCCATGCGTGAGAGTTAAGGGCATGAATTCAATATTGTCAGGGAGCTTAACTCTCCCGCACTCCAATATGCGCACAGGAATCAAGATAGCTGCGCCCAACCTATGGACCCTGGGATGCCGACAAAGGAAGTATGCACATTTTGGCTCTTACATGCCCTGTATCCCTGTTATAGTTTGTCAAATACAACATTTAATTGAAAAGTTTGGTTTAAGATTTCATTACTCCACACTTGTGGGCAAAATTCTAACTTTTGTCCATTTCAAGATACAACCAATCTTTCGGTCCCATTTATAGTCATTCTAAAATCTCTCTGTTCCTCCACACTGTTCAGAATCCTGCCATTAACAACATACTCCACCTTCAAGTTCAACCTTTTAAAGTGCATCACAACACACTTATCCAGGTTGAACTCCAGCTGCCACTTCTCTGCCCAACTCTGCACCCCGTCTATATCCTATTGGTATCTATGACAACCTTCTACAACACCTCCAGCCTTTAGTATTACCTACAGACCTTTTGATCCACCCTCCACTTCTTCATCCAAGTCATTGACTTTTCAAAAATCTATAAATCACTGTTTTGAACATACCCAGTAATTGAGCCTTCACTGTCCTCTTTGGAGATAATACCAAAGCACTCATGCATGACTGACCCTTTTGCAATCATGATCCCTGGTTCTAAATAACCCAGTCAGGGAAAACCTCCCTCCACGTTTCTTTTTTCAAATTCACCAAAGACTTCATATGTATTTGTATTCTGCCCAATATTTTTCGTTTAATCTGTAGACATTTTCCCATTCATTCTTTCCATCTTTGTTCAGCATTTGCTTTAGGCAAAATCCTTGTTATTATCAGCTGATTTTTGACGTAGATAATGAGCTTAGTAACCACAATGACTAATAATGGGGTGAGCTTGTATGTCAGCACTACTTCAGCATCTCTTCCCTTGCATTTCTAGGAAGGATTGGGCCCATTCTGCTTCCTCATATTCCTGGGAGACTGTTTGATCATTGCCATGTTTGTCTTCATTATTTTGCCGGAAACTAAAGGAAAAACAGTTTTGGAAATCACTGAGGAGTTTCGGAAAATAAATCGGAAAAGGATGGGAGGTAGTTCTGTGGCAATCCGCAGGAGACTCTCACAGAATGCTCCGGAGATCTTTGTCATTGCGACCAAACTGTAAGAGGTTAGCGTCAAAAGCTGTGACAGATTCAGCCACTGGAAGGGGGTTGGCGAGATGCAGCGCTGACCTCAGCTCCTTTTGCAGCCCGCATTTCCAATCAGTTGGTGGGCGTTTGCCATTGTGAAAACCCTGTCTGCAACTGGATCCAAACAAGGGGCAGGCACCGAGGTTCTGAATGTCGGAGTTGTTTTGCTTTTAAGCAGTCTCAGCCTAAAAGAACAAGGCACTAAGTTAAGCAGTTTGACTACTTTTGTTCTTTGGGTATTCATGGGTTTGATTCACTTTGTGTTCTCCAAGCAATGATGATGTGGATTCCCAACTTGAAACTTAAAAGGTGCCCATCAAGGTGGCCTTCTGCAGTCCCAGGGTGAGCAGAAGCATTTTATATCCTAGCAAGTGACCAATGAAGGAAACACAGCAGTCACCTAGACCTCGTTAAACAGTTATATGATATGATCAATCTGTTTTGTTGTAAATGAAGGTTCCATGGAATAATATTATTTTCCAGCAGACAAAAGTGCAAATGTGCCTCAATTGTCCTCTGAGCCACCCTGGAGAGTCACCCTGGAGTTTTGTGCTTGAGAATGTAACTCATTGTAACTCAGGAATGGGAGCTTCCAATGAAGCCAAACCCAGAGGGTGATATGAAAATATTCCTCATCTGCTCAGGGAATGGGGCTTTGCTGATGCAAAGGTTTAGGTGGTATCTCTTAAAAATTGAATATTACAAGATGTTCACTGAGGTGCCTGTAATCTTTGCTTTTTGGAGTTAGAGGCCTTGTGCTGTGAAACACAAGAAATGGTTTCAGTACAAGTGAGGGTAAAGCTGTTATGCTATTTTACAGATTTCCCACTATATCCTCCAGTTTTGCCATTCTCTGACTCCATTCTTCATCTCTTCTATGCCCTCTATTATTGTCTACAACAGCCATTCTCAACTTTTTACCAGCCCCTGAGGACTCTGCTCAAGCAGTGACCTGATGAAGCAGTCAAATTTTGGTTTCTTTCGTACTTTCGTGCATAAGAATGTAGAAAATATTAATATTAATTGAGGTGAAAATAAAACAAAGCTTTTGCTTCAATGTGCTGTTGAGAATGGGTGGACTTCATTTCCCCAGTTCCAGTGTACAACTAAATTCTAAGCAAACCACACTCTGCATATGTATATTGACTGGAAACCAGGATTTCTGAGTTTCACTGACCAGCTGCCACTTCCCTCCCACCAATCCCCATTCTGAATTTGACTTGGTGCACCCAATGCACAACTCTCCTGTTTTATTTATTTTGGCCTCAACTAATGGAAAGTAAAAAATTACAGACACGAGTGAAAGCTAGGTCAGAGTTATACAGCCATTAGGCCAAACTTGCCCACACCAATCGCTCATCCCATCTGACTGCATTTGGGCCTTGTCCCTCCAGACCCATGTTTTTTGTCCAGTTCTTTTCTGAAACACTGCAACATTACATGCCTCAACCACCTTCTCGGGCAGTCCATTCTATACACCCATCACCCTCTGTGTAATAAATAAATAAATTTACAAATAGACAAGTAAATAAATAAACAGAAAAAGTTAACCCTCATGTTTCTGTTAAATCTCTCCCACTCAACTGAAACCCATCTCTTCTAGTTACTGATTCCCCTACTCTGGGGAAAAAGACTCTTTGCGTTCACCTGATCTATTCCTGTCATTATTTTGTACACCTTTGTAAAATCACCCCTCATCCTTCTGCACTCCAAGGAATGAAGTCCCAGCCTGCTCAACCTCTCCCTATCACTCAGGCCCCCGAATCCTGGCAACGTCCTCAGAAATCTTCTCTGCACTCTCTCCAGCTTGATGACATTTTCCCTGCAGCACAATGACCAAAACAGAGCATCAATATGGAAAATTCCGAGGAGGTTTCTCAGAATTTTGGGATTAGACTCATAGAGTCACAGATTCCAACCACAAGGAAACAGGTTTAGCTCAACTCATCAATGCCAACTGAGTTTTTTAAAAGAGATATAGCACAGCAACCAGCCCTTTTGGCCCATACGCCCATGCTGCCCAATTACATCTATGTGAACAATTTACATACTCACCACATACATTGTTGGTATATGAGTGAAAACCAGAGCACCCAGAGGAAACCCACACATACATGGGGAGAATGTACCAACTCCTAACAGACAGTGGTGGATTTGAACCCGGGTCACTGGTGCTATAATAGGTAGTTGTCTACCTTGGCTCAACCTATTTGCCTGTGTTAGGCTCACATCCCACTAAATCTTCCCTATTCATGTCCCCGTCTAAATGTTACAATTGGATTACTTTTTAGGTCATAAATTATCTTTGATCTCGAGACTGCAACGGTTTCTTTACACTCATCCATTAGGATAATGCAGCACCACCATGTATAGCACCACTGGAGACTTGGATTTTAAATAAGCTACTGATAATAAGAAGGTCAATATTCACTGTTCCCTGCATTTGGGAAAGGGCCAGCAATACTTGCGAATGCATACCCACCACAAATGAAATAAGGCAATGCTAGCCAGCTGCACATAAACTCGGAGGAATGCACTGGGTCAACGCGGCCTTCCCTACCCTCCCTCTTAAAAAAACTATTGATTATACTGAGGCAACATCCTTGCCTTCCCCTCAACCATTATAGTGAGGAGATACTTTTCTCAAAATATTTTTATTAATAATTATTTACTGCACAGATTATATGTGCAGTAAATACAAAGGGACATGACCTTTTCTTTGTTCATTCTGTCATCAGTTCAGAACAGCAAAGCTATTTGTGTTTCTTGCCTGAGAATTAGTCAGCACATGTCTGCTCTTTTTGATCTTGAAACCATTTGATCTCTCTCTTTACCAGCAGTGGTTGTTGAAGCAGGAGCAGGTGCAGGTTGCAAACCTCAACCTTTAACAGAGCTCGTTTACAATGGAAGGGGATCTCCACCTTTCCTCCATGATGAACTGAACACACTGAGTTTACATTGGGACTTCACAAGGGAAGGCTTTCCGAAAGAGTTTAATGTGATTTACATTCATTTAGTCTGTGAGCGCTGGGAAAGGACTCCAAACTCAACAAGGTAACCCTAACAGGAAGTGAAGCCACTTGTTTATCTTGGAGCCTTTTCTCAACTATGTCTGAAATTTTCAAGTCTATTTATTTGACTTAATAAAAGATTGAGGACACAGTTGTCCGTTGAGAACCCAGTGACTCTCTGTTCAAGTCTTCTCCACATCCAAGATATTAGAAATGGGTTCTGAATGGAGGGGTTCCCACACTCCCAGCATGCTGTGCTGCATCCATGTGCACCTGACATATTCTATGTCCTATATTTATTGTTTACTGTTAATGTTTTACAATATTACTTCAAATTATGATTTTTATCTATTGTAAAAATATATCTGAAAATGAACTGACATTTTTAATTAGTGTTTGTTATGTGATTTCTTTTTGTTAATTACCATTTGCAATTTAATACCTAACTTGCAATTATTGCTCAGATCTTCTGTATGATATTTTTACACAGACCATCCTCCTGCAGATACTGACTTCCTGTCCCCTGAGTTAGAAGGAACAAATTTGTATTTTCTTTTTGCCGACGTGCTTCATATATCATCGAATATAGAACATTACAGCACAGTACAGGCCCTTTGGCCCACAATGTTGTGCTGACCTCAACAAACCAACTCGACAATCTGAACCTTCCCTACCTCATGCCCATAACCCTCTATTTTTCTTGCATCCATGTGGCTGTTTGAGAGTTGTTTTTTTAAAATGCCCCTATTGTATCAGCCTCCACCACCACCCCTGGTAATTCATTCCAGGCACCTACTACTCTTCGTATAAAAAAAACTTGCCCCTGATGTCTCCCCAAAACATTCCTCCCCTCACCTTACGCAGATTTCCTCTGGTGTTTGCTACTTTCATCCTGGAAAAAAGGTGCTGGCTGTTGCCCCATCTATGCCTCTCATAATCTTGTTGACCTCTATTAAGTCTCCTCTCACCAAAGGAAGATTTTAGTCAAATATGGGCACATACGACTGCAATTTTGATATCAAAATGCAAATGGACACCTGTTGTATTAATCAAACTGATAGCTGCCCATGGAGACTTCGTGGCTTTTGAGTAGGGGTTTATTGTCACTCAGACTATGGTCCTTCCTTGTTCTATAATGATTAGACATTGTTGAGAAAAGAATTAACACTTTATCTCCTGGTTTAAAACTTCTCTGTCTTGCTTTTCAGTCATACCAAACCTTCATTTTGTCTTGAGCCACTTTTAAATTCTCCTTAGCTATCTTACACAATTTTTTCCAATGATCTTTAAATTTTGAAACATAATCCAACAAATTCAACTGCTCATCCTCATTGACCCACTGTTCTTTTAACAGCATTAAAGGTCCTCTAACCTTCTGTTCAAGTAGCAATTCCCTTACTTCAAACAAAAGTAAATGAACACTTTCATCCCAATTCTTTTCACTTTCTTGATAATAAGTTCTCAACATAGTTTTTAAAATTGAATGTAACCTCTCCAAAGCTCCCTGAGATTCTGGGTGATATGCAGACAATGCAATTTGTTTAGCTCCCACTTTATAAACTAATTGTTGAAGAATATCTGACATAAAATTCTTTCCCTGATCCAGTTTTATTTCTTTAGACAAACCAAATAAATTGAAAATTTTTACTAGTGCCCCAGACACAGTTTTTGGTTTAATGTTCCTGATTGGTATGACTTCTATAAACGTGACATAATGGTCAACAGATATTCATTTCTAGTTTTTGTTTTGGGCATTGGACCAACACAGTCCACAATTACTTTAAAAAAAGTTCTCCAAAAACAGGAATATGTTTTAAAGATGCCACTGTGGGGCCTTGATGAGGTTTCCCCACAACTTGACAAGTGTGACATGTTTTACAAAATGTCTTTACATCTTTTTTTAAATATGGCCAATTTAAATTGTTTCATAATTTTATAGGTAGTTTCCTTTACCCCAAGGTGCCCACCTAAAGGTGTTTCATGAACCATGTTCAAAATTTCATCTCTATAGGCTCTAGGAACTATAACTTGATGAATCACTGCCCATTCTTCATTAGCCATAATCTCATGTAACCTATATTTTCTCATTAATAAATTCTCATTAAACTGGTACTTTCTTAATTCTTTTTGCCAACATGCTTCATATATCATCGAATGTAGAACATTACAACACAGTACAGGCCCTTTGACCCACAATGTTGTACCGATCTCAACAAACCAACTCAACAATCTGAACCTTCCCTACCTCATGCCCATAGCCCTCTATTTTAGAGAGTGCTTTCTCTCTAACTTCAGCAAGATCACTACCTTCACTTTGTTTTTCTGTTAATTTTGCTCTGAATAGTGACAAATCCTTTTCCAGTTGCCTTGCACTGTCACAGACTTTTAATCCTTTAAAATTATTTGGTACAACACTGTTTTCACTGGTACACCTTCATTCCTCCAAATACTGGATATATCTCTAAACATGTCTCTATTTCATCAATGATTGGCTTATCGGTTAATTTCACTGCTGAACTAACTTTAATCTCTACTTCAACAAGTTCTTTATTTTCAATTTTAAAATCAAAATTCTGACCTGACAAAGAAATATTTAAATTAGCTGATAATTCATCACAGTTTATCTCTTTTATCTCACAATCTGTTTCTTGCTTTTGCTCCTGACAGACAGCCTCCTTGTTTCTGTCTGTGCTGCTGTCTCTCGCAAGCTTTTAAATCAATTTATCCAGTATTTTTT
This sequence comes from Narcine bancroftii, assembly GCF_036971445.1. Taxonomy (NCBI): domain Eukaryota; kingdom Metazoa; phylum Chordata; class Chondrichthyes; order Torpediniformes; family Narcinidae; genus Narcine; species Narcine bancroftii. The sequence continues at coordinate 173,389,957 of NC_091472.1, read as the reverse complement.
TCACTGGCCAAGTTTTTAAACTTAAAATCAGATTGTTCAACACTCTCGCTGGCAACAGTTTCCCTTTCATTCTCAAAATAACTTGGATCCTTTACTGCAGAGACAATCTTATCTCCTGACACAAAAGATTTCAATTACTTTCCTAATTTTACCAACAAATTCCTTTTTACTTCCCTGTATTTCACCTTTTTTAATACAAGCATCTGGTACTCTTTCCCCTCAAGAAAAAAAACAATTAGCTACCACATGGCCAACTTTCTTCCAATAATTGCAAAATAAACCAAAAGGTTTACCCCATTTATGTGTTTTTTAACAATTTATAAGATTTAAACGGCATTGCAAAAACAACAAATGCTAACACACTGTGATATATATATTAAAAAATGTTAATATATGGTAACCTATGGCCATGTCCTCCTTTGGAATGCCCACCCAAGTTTGGAGGGTGGCCATATGAAATATGATGTGTTGTTCCTCTAATTTGCGGAGAGAGACTATGGACATAGATGTTGGCAAGGGAATGAGCGGGGAACTGGATTGGGTGGCCACTACGAGATCCATGCTGTAATCCACTATGTATGTATTCATCTGTCTGGGCACACCCATTGGCTGACTGTACCTGTGGCCCCTCCCACAGACTCCTGGATAAAGGTAACTGCTCCTCAGCCCCCTCCTCAGTTCAGGGCAGTCAACCAGCATGGATGTGCCTTCATTCTATTGCAAATAAAAGCCTATCAGTTTTACTCAACTTCAGTCTTTTGGAATCATTGATGGTGCATTACATGCTGAGGTGCTCAATGAAGTGATCTCCCAGTCTGCATCCAATTTCTCTGATGGAGCGGAGACCACCACAGGAGCACCAGATGCAGTAAATCATCCATGAAGATCCACAAGTGAAGAACTGCTTCATTTGGAAGGACTGTTTGGCAGCCCGAAAGCTGGTGAGAGAGTGGAGCAACTCCTGTGTTCATGGGGGGGGGGGGGGGGGGGGTAGGTGCCAAGGGTGCGATTGGTGAGAAGGGAGGAATGGACAAGGATGTCACAGAGGGAGTGAACCCTGTGGAAGGCAGAAAGGGGCGAAGATTGGTAGTGTCTGGTGGTGGGATCACGTGGAAAGTGGTGGAGGATGCTATGTTGATGGCGCAGGCTAGTGGGGTGGTAGGTGAGGACAAAGGTAATCCTGTCCTTGTTGCACATGGAGGTGAAGGGCATCAGGGCAGGTGTGCAGGAAAGGAAGGATATGTGGGTGTTATTTGATGGATTAATGAACAGATTGGACAGGAAACTGCTCCAAACAAAGGATAATCCATCTGACCAGGCAGGTCAAAAGTCATTTAACCATGTCACACACTTTGCCATTGGCTCCTTTGAATGTCTACATGTTTAGCCACTGGGTCCCTTAATCATCTTCCCTATTTTGGGAGTACCTGAGCTGGCTGTTTGCATAAAGCCCACCACATGGAGCATCTGGTTCTCTTTTTCCCCCTGAGAACAAACCCTAGCTCCACTCCAATTTGTGGATTGTGGGCAACGCTGGAGTGTGTACCAATACAGGGTGGGGGGGGCTACAATTTAAATTTAAATTGAGACATACAGAACGGTAACAGGCCATTTCGGTCCACAAGTCTGTGCCACCCAATTTACACCCAATTAACTTACATCCGCCATACGTTTAGAAAGATGGGAGGAAACCGGAGCCCCCGGGGGAAATCCACGCAGACACTGGGAGAACGTACAAACTCCTCACCGACAGCACAGGATTCGAACGCTGGTCCTGGATGTTGGTGCTGTAAAAGCGTTGTGCTAATGGCGATGCCAACCGTGCCATTCCTGTCAGACTATTGAAATTTATCCTTTATTGTAACCTTGTAACAGATTTGCAAACAATTGTAGTAATGTGCCTGCCAGTTACCAAGGGGTGGCAGGTACTGTTTGTTTCATCTGCATGTTTCACCGTGGGAACCACAATTAGCTGCAATTTGTGTGATTAACCATGGCAACTGTGACTGTTATAGCGAGGATTGATTGTTTAGTTGTGTCCGATGCAAGTGTATTGTGCGTGTTTTGTCTGAGGGAGTGTTTGTGTGTGTGTGCGCGCGAGCACAATCCGTGTGGCAACATTTCCTCACAGGCAAATAAATACCATTTGTTGCATTCAACGTGATCAGACTCATTACTTCTTGGACCCTGCCAAACCTGTTCCTCACGTCACAGTGGGTAAGGGCTAAGTTGATGGCGGAAGAGGGGAAACCACATTTTTTGAAGAAGGAGAACATCTCCAATGACTTGGCATGGAAGACCTCATTCTGGGAACATCTACAGACTTCTGTGGTTTACTGAGAGTTTTGGTTACCTTCACTTCCTATGGATGCTGGGTGACCTGCTGAGTTTCTCTTTTTTTTTAAATTTTTTATTTTTCACACCATAAATCACATTAGCCATGATATACACTTTTTCTTTTTCACACATATTACAGTGACTTTTTCTCCCCCCCACCTCCCTCCTCCCAAGCCACCCCCCCAACCCCCCTCTCATTCATTTTAGGTATACAATCTAGGTTGCATTAAACCAGTCAGACAATGTTGTCATTCAACAAAAATACACCAGAAATTCTACTGAGTCCATTCTTTTCTTTCCTTCTCCTTCCATCAACTTAGGTAATGTTTGTCCCCGGTAGGTTTTCGCTATTGTATTTAATGTAAGGCTCCCATACTTGTTCGAATATTTCAATATTATTTCTTAAACTATATGTTATTTTTTCTAATGGAATACATTTATTCATTTCTATATACCATTGTTGTATTTTCAAATTATCTTCCAATTTCCAGGTTGACATAATACATTTTTTTGCTACGGCTAGAGCTATCTTAACAAATCTTTTTTGTGCATCCTCCAAATCAATTCCAAATTCTTTGGTTTTTATGTTACTTAGGAGGAAGATCTCTGGATTCTTTGGTATATTGTTTTCTGTTATTTTATTTAATATCTGATTTAGATCTTCCCAAAAATTTTCTACTTTCTCACATGTCCAGATTGCATGAATTGTTGATCCCATTTCTTTTTTACATCGAAAACATCTATCAGATACTGTTGGGTCCCATTTATTTAACTTTTGAGGTGTAATGTATGGCCTGTGTAACCAATTATATTGTATCATACGTAGCCTCGTATTTATTGTATTTCTCATCGTTCCAGAACATAATTTCTCCCATGTTTCCTTTTTTATCTTTATATTTAAATCTTGTTCCCACTTTTGTTTAGTTTTACCATTTGTTTCCTCATTCTCCTTTTCTTGCAGTTTAATATACATATTTGTTATAAATCTTTTGATTAACATTGTATCTGTAATCACATATTCAAGGTTACTTCCCTCTGGTAAACTCAAATTGGTTCCTAATTTATCTTTCAAGTAGGATCTCAGTTGGTAATATGCCAGCGCTGTATCTCCAGTTATATTGTACTTATCTCTCATTTGTTCAAAGGATAAGAATCTACTTCCTGAAAAACAATTTTCTATTCTTTTAATCCCTTTTTTGTCCCATTCTCTAAAGGAGAGGTTATCTATTGTAAAAGGGAGTAACTTATTTTGCATCAATATTAGTTTTGGTAATTGATAATTTGTTTTATTTCTTTCTACATGAATCTTCTTCCAAATATTGAGGAGATGATGTAATACTGGAGAAGTTCTATGTTGTACCAATTTTTCGTCCCATTTATATAATATGTGTTCAGGTATCTTTTCCCCTATTTTATCTAATTCTAATCTCGTCCAGTCTGGTTTTTCCCTTGTTTGATAAAAATCTGATAGGTATCTTAATTGTGCGGCTCTATAATAATTTTTGAAGTTTGGCAATTGTAAGCCTCCTTGTTTATACCATTCTGTTAATTTATCTAGTGCTATCCTCGGTTTCCCCCCTCTCCATAAAAATTTCCTTATTATTTTCTTTAACTCTTTGAAGAATTTTTCTGTCAGTTGTATTGGCAATGCCTGAAATAAGTATAATATCCTTGGAAAAATGTTCATTTTAATACAGTTTATCCTTCCTATCAATGTTAGTGGTAGATCTTTCCAATGCTCTAAATCGTCCTGTAATTTTTTCATTAGTGGATTGTAATTGAGTTTATATAATTGGCCTAGATTTTTGTTTATTTCTACACCTAGGTATCTTATTGCCTGCATTTGCCATCTGAATGGAGATTCCTTCTTAAATTTTGAGAAATCCGCATTATTCATAGGCATTGCTTCACTTTTATTTACGTTTATCTTGTAACCCGACACTTCTCCATATTCCTTCAATTTCTTATATAATTCTTTTATTGATAGTTCTGGTTCTGTTAAGTACACTATAACATCATCTGCAAATAGACTGATTTTATATTCCCTGTCTTTTATTTTTATTCCTTTTATATTATTATCTATTCTTATCAATTCTGCTAGTGGTTCTATAGCTAGCGCAAACAATAAAGGTGATAGTGGGCATCCCTGCCGCGTTGACCTGCTTAAGTTAAATTGCTTTGATACATGTCCATTTACTGTCACTTTCGCTAACGGTCCCTTATATAATGCTTTAATCCAATTAATATACTTCTCCGGTAAACTGAATTTTTGTAATACTTTGAACAAATAATTCCATTCTACACTGTCGAAGGCCTTCTCTGCGTCTAAAGCAACTGCTACTGTAGGTGCTTTATTTCCTTCTACTGCATGAATTAAGTTAATAAATTTACAAATATTGTCTGTTGTGCGTCTTTTTTTGATAAATCCAGTTTGGTCTAAATTTACCATTTTCGGTACCTGTTCTGCTGATCTGTTTGCTAATAGTTTAGCTATTATCTTATAATCTGTGTTTACCAAAGATATTGGTCTATATGACGCTGGTGAGAGTGGATCTTTCCCTTGTTTTAGTATTACTGTAATTATTGCTGTTTTACATGAATCTGGTAAGTTTTGTGTCTCATCAATCTGGTTGATTACATCCAGGAGGGGCGGTATTAATAAGTCTTTAAATGTTTTGTAGAATTCTATTGGAAATCCATCCTCTCCTGGTGTCTTATTATTTGGTAATTTTTTTATTATCTCTTGTATTTCTGCTGTTCCAAATGGTTCTGTTAATTTATTTTGTTCCTCTATTTGTAGTTTTGGTAGTTCAATTTTAGTCAAAAATTCATCTATTTTCCCTTCTTTCCCTTCGTTTTCAGTTCGGTATAATTGTTCATAGAATTCTCTAAAGTTTTCCTTAATTTCTTTTGGATTATATGTAATTTGTTTGTCTTTTTTCCTTGATGCCAATACCATTTTCTTAGCTTGCTCTTTCTTAAGCTGCCATGCTAGGATTTTGTGCGTTTTTTCACCTAGTTCATAATATTTCTGTTTTGTCTTCATTATATTCTTCTCTACCTTATATGTTTGTAATGTTTCATATTTTATTTTTAATATTTCTGTTTTGTCTTCATTATATTCTTCTCTACCTTATATGTTTGTAATGTTTCATACTTTATTTTTTTATCCGCCAATTCTCTTCTTTTAGTTGTATCTTCCTTCATTGCTAATTTTTTTTCTATGTTTACTATTTCCCTTTCCAACTGCTCTGTTTCCTGATTATAGTCCTTCTTCATCTTGGTTACATAACTTATTATTTGCCCTCTAATGACTGCTTTCATTGCAACCCATAGTATAAACTTATCTTCCACTGATTCCGTATTTACTTCAAAATACATTTTTAATTGTTTTTCAATAAATTCTCTAAAATCCTGTCTTTTAAGTAGCATGGGGTTTAATTTCCATCTATACATTCTTGGAGGGATGTCCTCTAGCTTTACTGTCAATATTAAGGGTGAATGGTCCGATAGCATTCTCGCTTTATATTCTGTTTTTCTTACTCTATCCTGCATACTAGCTGATAACAAAAATAGGTCTATTCTTGAGTATGTTTTATGTCTAGCCGAGTAGTATGAGTATTCCTTTTCTTTTGGGTTTTGTTTCCTCCATATATCCAAAAGTTTCATTTCTTGCATTGATTTAATTATAAATTTGGTTACTTTGTTCTTCCTGTTAATTTTTTTCCCCGTTTTATCCATATTTGGATCCAAATTCAGGTTGAATTCCCCTCCTATTAGTATGTTCCCTTGCGTATTAGCTACTTTCAAAAAGATATCTTGCATAAACTTTTGATCTTCTTCGTTAGGTGAATATACATTAAGTAGATTCCAAAACTCCGAATATATCTGATATTTTATCATAACATATCTCCCTGCTGGATCTATTATTTCCTCTTCTATTTTAAATGGCACATTTTTACTAATTAATATAGCCACTCCTCTTGCTTTTGAATTATACGATGCTGCTGTTACATGTCCTACCCAATCTCTCTTTAATTTCTTGTGCTCCAATTCAGTTAAGTGTGTTTCTTGGACAAATGCTATATCAATTTTTTCCTTTCTCAGTAAATTTAGTAGCTTCTTCCTTTTAATTTGGTTATGTATTCCATTAATATTTAAAGTCATATAGTTCAGCGTAGCCATTTTATATTTTGTTTATCTTCTCTTTCCGTTTTTCCATCATTACCTTTCCTCCTTTTCCATTTCTGTTTTCTTATTTTCAACTCTTTATAAGACAACATTCCTACAACATCCAACATTTTCCTTATTCTCCTATTTCTATCTTCTTTATCCCCAATCTCCCCTTCCCCTCCTGAGTTGTCCTTTATCCCTTGTCGGACAACCACATCTCCCCTCTCCATTTGGGTTTGCGAATCCACTCGCAAGCGTCAACTGATTTTGCAGTGACCGCTATTTCCCCCCACCCCGCCCCCCCCAGAAAAGATTTCACTTTTCATATGTCACAAAGGTCACTCTTTTAATTCCCTCCTTATTCTCTCTATTCCATTACCTTCCCTTATTAATTCTTGTCTATACTATCTATATTTTCCTCTAAGTACAGATACATTCACGTATGCACATTGTCTCTATTCACTATTATATCTCTTTACCCGCATACATATCAATCGTGATCATTTTTACTCTCATTGCCCGTCTTCATCCCTCAGTCTATTTTTGTCTTTACCCACATACATATCAATCGTGATCATTTTTACTCTCATGACCCATCTTCATCCCTCAGTCTATTTTTGAAATTGTTCTGCAAATTTTCGTGCTTCTTCTGGATCCGAGAATAGTCTGTTTGGTCGTCCTGGAATAAATATTTTCAATACCACTGGATGCTTTAGTACAAATTTATACCCTTTCTTCCATAAAATCGCCTTTGCTGTATTGAACTCTTTTCTCTTCTTTAGGAGTTCAAAACTTATATCTGGATAAATGAAGATTTTTTGCCCTTTATACTCCAGTGGTTTGTTGCCCTCTCTTACTTTTTCCATTGTCTTCTCCAGTATCTTTTCTCTTGTAGTATATCTTAGGAATTTTACTAAAATAGATCTTGGTTTTTGTTGTGGTTGTGGTTTAGAGGCCAATGCTCTATGTGCCCTTTCTATTTCCATTTCTTGCTGTAGTTCTGGACATCCTAGGGTCTTAGGGATCCAATCTTTTATAAACTCCCTCATATTCTTGCCTTCTTCATCTTCCTTAAGGCCCACTATCTTTATGTTATTTCTTCTGTTATAATTTTCCATTATATCTATTTTTTGAGCTAGTATTTCTTGTGTCTCTTTAGTTTTTTTATTAGATTCCTCCAATTTCTTTTTTAAGTCTTCTACCTCCATTTCTGCTGCTACTGCCCGCTCTTCCATCTTGTCCATTTTCTTTCCCATTTCTGTTAAGGTCATATCTATTTTATTCACTTTCTCTTCTGTGTTGTTTATTCTTCTTCTTCAATCATTAAATTCCTGTGTTTGCCATTCTTTAAATGACTCCATGTATCCTCTAACAAGAGAAAGTATATCCTTTACCTTGCCTTTCCCTTCTTCTATTTCACTGTACTCTTCCTCTTCTTCTTCCTCTGGGTTGGCCATCTGTTGTTTCTTTGTTGCCCTTTTCTTCTCTTCTTTCTTGTTTTCATTGTCTTCTGTGGTCTCTTCTTGCTGCAGGTGTTCTGCAGCTGTCGTTGCCGGCTGTGGAGATCGACTCCCCAGCTGGTCCCCTCTTCCGTCGGTGTGTTTTTTTTCATGCGCGGTTGCGCACTTTTACTCGGCTCTGCGAGCCATTTTTGTAGTCCTATTTCTACCGACCTGAGGAAGCGGGCTTCTCTCTCCACAGCGGGCCTCTTCGGACAGGTAAGGCCTTCTCCTTCTTCCTCCGTTGTCTTCTCTTCCTCTCTTCTTACCGTTGACTTTGATTTTTCTTTTTTTGTCGCCATCTTCTTTCCACCTTTATACTCACTTTTCTTTAACTTTTATTTCTGAGCCTTTGTATTTTCTCTTGTTTTTCCCGACTTTTCTGGAGAGGGCTGGAGTTCACCGTCCGGACACTACTCCATCACGTGACTCCTCCCCAGCCAACTCTCCAACAGTTTCTCCAGCACCCCTTCTACATTTCTAGGTCTGGTTGAAGCAGGGTGATCCCAAGCTGTCAAAGAAAAAAAACCTGCTGAGTTTCTCCAGCATGTTTCTGCATTGCACTGAATTCCTAATTCTCTCTGCACACAGGGAGAAGGATTGCTGCCTCTGTTTGGATCTGCCAAAGGAAAGAAATATCATGACATTCAGTCTCACCATTGGCACTAATGTTGGCAGATGGTGAGAGATTGCTTAGTTCATTAATTGCAATGACAATATGTACACCCCACACCAGAAGCAGGAGACAAGAAAGAAACACAAATACTGCAGATCACACATGTCAAACTCAGGCCCGCGGGCCAAATTTGGCCCGTGATATAATTATATTTGGCCCACAAGATCATATCAAATATGTATTAGAGCTGGCCCGCTGGACGCCACGCCAGTATAGCGCATGCACAGCTAATACTACAAATCCCAGAATGCCTTGCAAATGCATTGGCATCAGCCCGCTAATCGCTCCCACCTCCTCTTTACTTTTGCATCTGCGACCTGTCGCCTAACTCACATGTAATAAACCCCTTATGAAAAATGGCCAAACGAAAGACAGAAAACAGGACCTTTCAAGACAGGTGGGAGGCAAACTCTGACCCCACAGTTTGATGAACTTGCATCTAAGAAGAGATGCCAAGTATCTGGTTTCGACCCAGGTGCATCAGAGTAAATCACAGTGTAGTAAGCTAAGCTTGGATTAATATTTTCTTTGGTTAACTTTGGACTGTTCATAGTTGAAAGATTGGTTTTCATTGAAGCAAGTTGTTATATTTTTGACTTGTTGGCTTGTGAAAAAAAATACATTTAAAAGGAGCTTAAAGGCTATAGAGAAATATTATTTATTGAATATTTTATTTCTCATTTGTTAATACTTCTTCTGGAAAGAGTTTAACCAAAACTATTATTAAACATTTATTTTATAAGAAAAAATTTTAACATTACATATGTTGAAAGAAGAGAAAACATGCAGATGTTGTTGAAAATTTTCAATAAGTATTTAGTTTGGCCCACGACTTAGTCCAAGTTTTTAATTTTGGCCCTCTGCGAATTTGAGTTTGACACCCCTGCTGCAGATGCTCGACGAGAAGCTGGAGGAATTTAACAGGTCAGGCAGTATCCATGCGTAGAAATGATCAGTGATCGTTTCAGGTCATAAACATTTATCCAGACCAGAGTTAATAGGAGTGATATTATGTATATGAATGGGGGAAAGAACCCGGGAAGGTGCCAGGAGGTGATCGTGGATTGGATGGATGGTGAGAGAGGCATAGATGGTAACAGTGGAAGCAGGGTTTACAAAAATTAGAAAAGTTGATGTTTATGGCATGAGGTTTTAAGGCTGTCCAGAAGAACATGTTGTTCTGCAAGTTTATGTTTAGCCTCACCCTGACAATAGATGAGGCTGAAGACAGGCAGATCTGTGGAGGAATGGATGTGGAGTAGAAATGGTTGAGTCTTGAACTCAAACTGCATTTGGCCTGACTGATACAGGCCACACCAATACACTAAAAGGCTACTAAAAGGCCACTAAAAGGCAGAAAAGGCCACACCAATACACTAAATCAGGTTGGACAATGTACATATAAAGCTGTGCCTCACTTATAAGGTCTATTTGAGATGGTGAGTGGTGGAGATGGAGGGACAGGTGTTTCATTTTTCATGGTTATAGAGGAAGTATCTAAGGAGGTGAAAGGGTGGGTGAGGAAGGATGAGTGGACCAGAGAGACATCCCTGCAAAAAGCAGATGGGTTGGGGAAAGAGAAGATGTGGCTGGTGGGATCATGCTGAAGTTTGTGGAGATCTTGGAGGATATTGTGTTGGATGCAGAGTCTGGTAGGGTAGAAAGTGAGCACTGGATAGGGCTCTGTTCTTGTTCTGCCAGTGGGTGTGGGGGGGGGGGGTGAGTGGGGGTGGGGGGTAGATGGGGTTTGTACTTGAAATGGAGGAAGTCTGGGTGTGGGCTTTATCAATGACAGGAGGGGAAATCCATGTTTATTAAAGAAAGAGGACATTGTGGATATCCTGGGGTGGAAGGTGTCATCCTGGGAACAGATGTGTCAGAGGCAGAGAAATTGGGAAAAAGAGTTGGGGTCCTTACAAGGACAGTGTAGAAAGAGGGATAGCCCAGGTAATTGTGGGAGTCAGTGGGTTTGTACTTGATATTCAGTGTATGTTTTCTGAGACTGAGACAACGAGGTCAAGGAAGGGGAGAGAGGTGTCAGAAACACTTTTGGTAAATTTAAGGGCCAGGTGGAAGTTGGCAACAAAGTGAACGGAATTGCCAAGTTCTGCACAAGTACAAGTGGAGCAGGGACTGATCCACATACTCAACAACAAGACAGGCCTAGATGAGGCCCATTCGCATACCCCTGGCTGCACCCTGATTTTGGAGAAGGAGAAGTTGTTAAAGAAGTTGTTAAAAATGAGGATGAGTTTTGCCAAGTAGAGGGGACTGAATGGTTCTATGTTCAAGAAAGAAGGGGTTGGCCCTGAGGCTTTCCTGCTGGGAGATGGATTTGCAAATGGACTGCATATCCATGATGAAGATGAGGCAGTGGAGGCAAAAGAATTCTTCAAAGAGTTGGAGACCATGTGTGGCATCCCAGATGGAGGTGGAAAGGGACTGGTCAAGGGGAAGCAGGGTGACGTCGCGGTACAAGGAGATGGGTTTGGTGGGGCAAGAGCAAGTGGAAACCATGGATCTGCCAGGGAAGTCCCATTTGTGAATTTTGGGTAGGAGATTAGAGTGAACAGGTGGGGTTGAGGAAATGTCAGGTTGGAGGTGGTGGTGGGGAGATCCCCTGATGTGATGAGGTCTGAGATGGTATGGGAGATGATATTTTGATGATGATTAATAGTAGGGTCTTGGTCCAGGGATAGATACGAGGAGGAATCAAGCAAATATCTGGCTTCCACAAAGTAGCCCAGGTCAGTATACCAGACCACAACCAGGCCTCCCTTTGATTGTAAAGTTAGGATTAATGCAGAATGAGAGGACAACAGCACCTTTGAGGAAATAGCAGTGAGAATGGGTCAATGGGCTGGAATAATCCAGGCAGTTAATATCCCATCAAAGAATTGGAGAGAAAAGGTCATGAACAGGAAATTTGCTGGAGGCTGGTGCCAAAGGAGGATGATCATTAGCGTGGGTTGGGCTCCTTGTCAAAGAAATAGATACGGAGGAAGAGCCAATGGAAGAAGTGAATCATGTCAGGCATCGAATTCATTGAGGTGTAGTAGGGAGGTAGAAAGATGAGAGCTTTCCTGAAGATAGACTGTTCAGCATCGGATTTGGGAAGGTCAGAAGGGATGGAAGAGGCATGTTTTCAGTTTGAGCCAGGATTAAATGTGGCATCAGGAGGAAGGAGTTAACGTGGTGGTGTGATGTGAAGGGGCTTTGAGAAAGTAAGGGAGAGGGTAGAGAAGTTAAAGATGAAGGCAGAGGACACATGTATATCTCTGGGAAGCTAAGTTTGTAAGTGGGCGGGGACTGGGGGAGGGGATAAACTCCACTGGAGCAGTCAGAAATGCAAGCAGCTTCCTTGAAAAAGGTAAGAGGGTGTTGTCACATTTGTGGCCCAAAATGTGAAATTAATAACACCATCACCACATGCCTTACCAGTTGAACATCTCCGTGTCTTTATTTTCCTGCTTCCATTATTCCACCATTTCGTGCCCTCCTACCTCCAGTGCATACCATCTGACTTCCGGTCAGGTTAATGCATATCTTGCATATTCATTATCATGACATCCCTCCTTTCACCAGAAATAAACTTTATATCTTTATGTTTAAATGTAAACACTTTAACACTATCAATAGCATTTTTCTGCCTTCTGAACCAAAAAAACAACTTCAAATTCAAAACAAAACCAACTTCAAATTCCCTCTTCACAAAATGTAACATAAACATGTTATAACCAAATGTAATATAATAGCTCAACTGTTCTTCTGTAATTATACTAATACAATGCTCACCTCATATGCAAAATGTAAACACTTAAATTTATACACCTCACATGTTTAAATTCCAATACTTTTGTTTTTTTTTTCATTTAATACCAAATAGTTGACTAAACAAAATGCAATTCATACAGCACTCATACATGTACTTTATGATGTATTGATCAAATCACTGTCCAAATGTTCCCATCATCATTTCTCTTCCTTGGTGAGTAACATTATTGCGCTTCATTGAAACTCATTCCAACTATCACAAACTTTCACTTTCTTGATAATGCGGGCATGATTAGAAATATGGCACAAAATTTTCATATCGTTTAGGTGGTTTCCTGTCCCGTCTCGGCCTTCCTGCAATGCTACTGTCGCAACTTGGTTGTTCACCCTCAGCACCGGAAACACTGCTCTCTGTGGCCTCTGGTGTTTCTGGTACTCTGGCCACTTCATCAGGAATGCTGGTAACTACCTCTGGAACATCATCTGGTCCCTCAGGTTGAGCATCTCGTATTGGACTTCCAACCACTTCACTCGGTGTCGCTCTGGATTGGTACTTTTTGACACCAGACATGTTTCTTTTGTACAGGACTCCAGCTGGAGACTTGACTGTCACCACACTGCCGCTTCTGGATACAACAGTGTAGGGTTGATGGTAATAAGGTGTGTCTAGCTTACCACCACTCTCTTGCTTCACCAGAACATTATCTCCAGGCATGATGTCTGAGTACCTGGCCCCACGCTTCGAGTCTGCATACAGCTTTGCTGCTCCCTTCTTTTCAGCATCGTGGTCCCTCATCTCCTGGTCGTCCCTGATTTCCTTTATTTCGGGCATTTTTGTGCGGATTTTCCTCCCAAAAAAGTACTTCTGCAGGACTTTTTCCTGTGGTTGCATGAGGCATTGCCCGATAGACAGCTACATAGGATAGCAATGCTTCTCTCCAGTTCTGCCCTTCTGCATGTAATCGTTTTTCGACGGACTGATTTTGTCTCTCTACTTCCCCATTGGCTTGCGGCCATTTAGGAGTTACTTTATGATGGTGGATACCTGTGGTCCTCATGTATTCAGCAAATGTCTCTGAAATGAACTGTGGACCATTGTCAGAGTATAGCGTAACAGGCAATCCATATCTTGCGAAGATCTCTGCCAATGCTTGTATTGTATTGTTTTTTCAGTGGTCGTTGACCTCATCACAGAGTACTCATAGTATCTGCTGTAGTAATCTACCACTACCATGATTGTCTTACCAGTTGGTAAAGGTCCGAGAAAATCAACAGCTACATCGATCCACGGTCCTGTCGGGAGTTGCGTACTCCGGATCAGCTCTGGAGAATTACTCCTACTTGTGAGTTGACACCCATGGCAGGTTTTGACGAATTTCTCTGCGTCTTTATCACAACCTGGCCACCATACTTTACTCCTGAGGTTTTGCTTGGTACCAACAATACCTAGGTGTCCTTCATGAGCTAATGATACAATCTTCGGTCTCAACCTCTGTGGTATCACCAATCTACACCCGCTCAATACACACTGCCCGATGCAAAAAAAGTTCGTCTCTAATGGGAATATATGCCTTGTGAATGCACTTGTCCCATTGTCCACTTTGGATACATTCTCTAACTTCTATGAGTTCTGGGTCATGTTCGAACTCTCTCTCGACTTCCCTCATTGTCACAGCTTCCAGTGTCGACTGAATAGCTACAAAGCGTACAAAGCTCTCTGCTTCTGTCCCCAATTCTGACTTGGATTGTGGGCATCCATCTTTCAACAATCTGGACAGCGGATCAGCAATGTCTGCTTTCCCGGCAATGTGAACTACTCTGTACTTGTACGGTTGGAGTCTGAGCACCCATCATTCTATCCTGGCACACGGTTTGGACCTGGCGGCATAGATCACCTCCAATGGTTTATGGTCCGTGATGAGTTCAAATTCAATGCCATACAAATATGCATGGAATCTCTCGCAGGCCCATACAAGTCCTAGTGCTTCTTTCTCTGTCTGAGAATATCTCCTTTCCACATCTGTCAAAGATCTGCTGGCATAGGCAATGATTCTTGGTCCCACATCATGCATCTGGACCAACACGGCTCCTAAACCAACAGGACTAGCATCCGCTATGACTTTGGTTGGTGCAGCCGGATCATAATACCCAAGAGTATCGGCATTCGTCAGACTTTGTTTCAGAGCTGTGAATGCTTCCTTCTGCTCAGAGCCAAAATGGAATGGTACACCTTTCCTGGTTAGTTTCCTCAGTGGTTCTGCCAGTGTAGCAAAATTAGGGATGAACTTTGCGCAATAATTAACCAATCCCAAAAAACTCCTCACCTCCGTTGCATTCTGGGGTTCACGTGCATCTGCAACAGCTTTCACCTTGGCATCAGCTGGGTTCAGTCCTTCCCGTGTAAGCCTGTGTCCCATGAAGTCCATCTCCGAGACACCAAACTGGCACTTGTCTCCATTCACAGTAAGGCCTGCCCCCTGTAGTCTGGATAGCACACACCTCAACCGTCTGTCATGCTCTTCCTTTGTAGCCGCATGGACTATGATGTCATCAGAAATGTTGGCAACTCCAGGAATGCCTTGAATCACTCGATGGATTTCATACTGGTAGATCTCAGGAGCTGCACTGATGCCGAACGATAGTCTCTTGTACCGGTACAATCCACAGTGAGTCACAAATGTTGTCACGTCCCTGGATTCTGGGTCCAGCTCTAATTGATGATAGCCCAATTTTAAATCAATTTTTGAGAACACCTGACTGGTAGTTAACTCCTGAAGTACTTCCTCCACTGTTCGTATGGGGTGTCATTCTCGAATTATAGCTTCATTGGCCATCCTCATATCAACACACAGTCTTATGTCACCATTTGGTTTGGGCACGATCACTACGGGGCTGACCCATTGTGTTGAATGTTCTACAGGTTCAATAATGTCTTGCTCGATCAACTCTTTGATTTTGGCCTCGACTTTCCCACGAAGTCCAAATGGAGTTCTGCGCACTGGTTGCGCCTTGGGTTTGACCGTTTTGACCACTGCTAGCTTTAGTTGTCGACCTTTCAGCTTTCCTACTCCCTGGAAAACTGCGGGGAATTCTTGCTTCATATCCTCGTATGACTGAACTGAATTGACACGAGCTCCAATATGAAGTATTGCCAGGTCTTGTACCGTGCGTCTACTTAGCAATGGTTCTCCCCTCTCGTCTATGACAACAAACTCTGCTTCAGTGTACTTGTCACCAGCTTCAACAGTCGCAGTGAAACATCCAATGGTCTGCAATGGCTTGGTTGCTGTGTATGGATACAGTTTCTTTGAACACTTCTTTGATGTACAAATGATCTTTTTTCTTTTCAATTTCTCCCATAAATGTCGTTCAATTACATTACTGTCACTGCCTGAGTCTACAATGACCGGAACTGTCACACCACCAATTATCACTGAGACCTTCTCATGATGTACATCATTCAATGTAAACTGATCGTATTCCTGCCCATCCTGGTTGTCATCATCATCGTCACTTTCTGGGTCACTTTCTATATGGCAAATAGTGCCTTTCTTTCCAGGATACTTTCCTTTCCCCCAAGCTTTGCCCTTAGAAGCTGTACTCTTCCCATTCTGGTTTGCATTTGACTTACTTTTACACTTCTTTGCAAAGTGGTCCTGACCTCCACACTTTCTACAAACTTTGCCTTTTGCTGGGCAGCATGGGTCTTTTCCAAAATGACCTCTGTTTCCACATATGTAACACTCCAAATCACGGGTCGGCATATTTCTTGGCTGGCTATGGCTATGCGAGAGCCTATTTACTTGTTGACCAACTTTGTCTTTACTGGGCTGGCTTGAGTTGTCTTTCAGTTTCATGGTATGAAATTGCCCCTCAACAGCCTCTAATGCAGCAGCAATTGCTAAAGCATTGGTAAGTTTCAACTCACCCCCTTTTTCCAGCAGTCGTCTTCTGAGTTTGTCTGATCTGCAGTGCTGCACAACTTGATCCAATAACTGGTTGTCCAAATCAGCTGTCACTTAATTGCATCCCACAGCCAGTTGTCGCAATCTCGTCACGTATTGGGCGACCGTTTCTCCATCTTCTTGTTTTGTTTTGCTAAACAAATGGCGGTGAAATGTAGCATTCGGTGTCACCACATAGTGTGCATTCAATGCATCTACGGCTTTCTGGTATTCCTCCTTCCTTCCAGTATTCAAAAGCGCCTTAAAAGTTTCCCGAACAGCGGGTCCTGCGGTGAAGAGAAGTAACGCCCTCCGCTGCGCTTTCTGTTCCTCCGCACTGCTATCGAGAAATAGGCCACGACTGTCGGCGTAGGCTTCAAATTCTTCCAGCCATGCCTTCCACTTCACACTCACAGTGCTTGCATCACCTGTCGGGTCAAAATGAGGAACACCTCGAAGTGCTAGAAATTCAGCTCCTGTGACTGCAATGAAGAAAACCTTCCAGCTCAAAGCCACCGATTCAAAATCCAAAATGTTTATCACATTTAAACTCCAAAATGTTTATTCTCGTCGCCAATGTCACATTTGTGGCCCAAAATATGAAATTAATAACACCATCATCACATGCTTTACCAGTTGAACATCTCTGTGTCTTTATTTTCCTGCCTCCATTATTCCACCATTTCGCGCCCTCCTACCTCCAGTGCATAACATCTGACTTCCGGTCAGGATAATACATATCATGCATATTCATTATCATGACAGGTGTGTCTGCAAGGGGGGTGGGGTGGGCAGGTCAAATATTTTGATGATCAGTCAGTCCAGCATGGTGGGTTCAACTATGAGAAAGTGTTTGATATGGTGTGAAGTGGTTGATAGCTCATGGGCCCTGGTCATGGAGAAAATTTTCTGGGAGCCACCAGGCAGGGTCAGCACCAAGGGGAGGGGGGCATTCACGGGGATTACCCCCAAATGAGTTATTGTGACCCCTACACGCTCGCAGCCATCAAACCCCCAAATGAGGGGTTATAACCCCCCCACCTGCAGGACTAGTGTCCAGTGTCACTAGTTTCCATGCAATATAAGCAGCGTGTTTGCCTGCTAAGTCACAGCCTCTTGGAGGAGGTTCATGGTAGGCAGGTAGGCACCAGCACCCCATCTTCCCTCCAGGTTCAGAGGGGGATCATGTTTCCTGGTTGTGAGGTGGCTGTAACAGTGGCCCATGTTCAGCCTGCTTTGGAAGTACCTGGCCATAGAGATGGCTTCAAGGCGTCGCAGGTTCAGTGTGTGGTACCCAAGGGTTCAGTCCCGAAATGTGGACTGCATTTTACTTCCTATGGATGTTGCATGACCTGCTGACATCCTCCAGCATGTTCGTAAAGACAGCTGGTGGAAGGAGTGCTTGCCCACCACATACCGCGCTCTCTGATGGTGGGAGGAATACTGAGCATCCGGTACCCCGCCCTCTGTTGGTGGGAGGAGTGCTGAGCATCCGGTACCCCGCCCTCTGGTGGTGGGAGGAGTGCTGAGCATCCGGTACCCCGCCCTCTGGTGGTGGGAGGAGTGCTGAGCATCCAGTATCCCGCCCTCTGGTGGTGGGAGGAGTGTTAAGCCACGTGCTGACGCAGTGCTTCGAGCGGAGTTAAGATGCCGACTTTTGTTCTCAGCACGAATCT
This sequence comes from Narcine bancroftii, assembly GCF_036971445.1. Classification (NCBI taxonomy): domain Eukaryota; kingdom Metazoa; phylum Chordata; class Chondrichthyes; order Torpediniformes; family Narcinidae; genus Narcine; species Narcine bancroftii. The sequence continues at coordinate 173,371,878 of NC_091472.1, read as the reverse complement.
GAGCCGCTCCACTATCCCGGACGTGCTGGGAGAGGAGCTCACGGATCTATTGTCTAAAACGTTGGGCAAACCTAAGCAGGTAGGCCGGGTATTGGCGGTTGCAGAGCCCGGCACCGGAGCCGCTCTCCCCTCAGCGCCGGGACAGTGCGGGAGCCGGGCGGTGGGGAGAGAGACGGACAGAGGACCGTCGTGAGATGGAGAGAAGGGGGAGGGTGTTGGATATGGTGAAGGGGAGGATGTAAGCTGAGGGCGTGGACTAGAGAGTGCAGGGAGGGGGAGGGGAAGATGCAGGGAGAGGAGAGGGGAGGGTGCAAGGAGAGGAGGCGGGGGAGTGCAGGTTGCGGGGGAGCGCAGGTTGGGGGGGAGCGCAGGTTGGGGGGGAGCGCAGGTTGGGGGGGGAGCGCAGGTTGGGGGGGGGAGCGCAGGTTGGGGGGGGAGCGCAGGTTGGGGGGGGAGCGCAGGTTGGGGGGGGAGCGCAGGTTGGGGGGGGAGCGCAGGTTGGGGGGGGAGCGCAGGTTGGGGGGGGAGCGCAGGTTGGGGGGGAGCGCAGGTTGGAGGGGAGGGAGGGTGCAGGTCGTGTGGGTGAGGGGTACAGGATGAATGTTGGGAGGGTTCAACAGGAGGAGTGGGAAGGATGCAAGGGAGAGGGGTGGGAGGGAGTAAGATTTGAAGAGTTGCTGTTGATTCTGGTGAGAGGGGGAAACGATATAAGGGAAGGTTTGGTCAGGGATGGCTGAAAGTCCTACATCAGGTAATCCTTATCTTGTGTGGTCCCCTCTCCTAAAAGTTGTGGCTTGGGGGGCATATATTAAGCATAGGTCCTTCTTCCTTCCTTCATCTGAATAGATATTTTCTTTCTTAAAAATATCACAAAAGCAACTTTTAAAAAATCAGCTACTGTGTACTGGAGAAACAACAGGTCAAGCAGCATCCAGAGGAAGAAATGATAGCTAATGTTTCAGGCCTTTGCCCTTTGTTAGGTAGGAAAAAGCTGGCAGGTGCCAAAGCCAGTGTTAATTTTCTCAAGTAAGAAAAGGGCAGATCAGGAGAAATGCAAGGTTTTGGTCATTGCACCAGGGTTTTTGCCTGCTCCAAGCTGATATCCCCAGAAGACCCTTGGGCAGCCTCTGAGTGTTTGGCTTGGCACTGATTAACCATGATCCCTCATGGTTTAACTCGGGGAGGGGGTGGAATAGCTGGACTCCTCATTCCCTCCTCTTTTGAGGAATAGCCCCCAGATACCCTGTGAAAGAAGCAATCTGAGCAATGACATGTCCTATTTTGTTTGCTGTTGAAACTTTCTCCATTTCAGTTGCGCTGCAGTCAGTGCCTGACCTAATTCATGGAGGTGGCTGTTAATCCTTGGCAGCAGCCTATGAGCGACTGCCCGCCTTCTCTCTGTCTCTCACTGTTCCATCAACAGCTATGTCTGTGGTGTGTCAGCCAATCAGTGCTGTCACTTCATCTGTGCAGCTGCCCCATTGGTGCTGATGCAGTGCCAACGCAGGGCTGCAGCCCCCACTGTTGCTGACACTGTGCCAATGCTGTCTCCAACCAGTACGGACAACACAACTGTGCATTGTGCACTTAACTTTCACACTTCACATCAGACTAAGAAAGATAACCAGAGTAAGTACATTTGGTCCCTCGTACCAATTTCATCAGTCAAAAAGATGAGGACTAGAATCTTTAACCTCAGTACCATTTCCCTATGATAATCCTTTATTCCTTTAATTCTGCAACATCTGTCTTGTTTTCATTGAAAGAAAGCTTTCTCTTGGGTGAGCTATTACAAGGATTTACTGTCCTCTGTGAAGAAATTGCTTCCCCCATCTCAGCCTGATTCCTTATTTTAATGAAACACAGAAGTCTGCAAGTGCCGTGATTGTAGTTAAAAACTTACAATAAATGCTGGAGGAACTTGGCTGGTCTCTGAGCGTCCATAGGAGGTAAAGATACACTACATCAGAAAATCTGGGTGCAAACTGGAAGATTGCTTCATTGAGCACCTCACCTCTGTCCTCCACAAAAGCCTGCATCTCCCAGTGGCCACCCAATTCAATTCTCTGTCCCATTCCCTTGCTGACATGTCTGCCAATGGTCTTGTGCTCTGCCAGACTAAGACCACCTGCAAATTGGAGGAACAACACCTCATCTTCCATTTAGGCATCCTCCAACTGGATGGCATTAACCGATTTCTCCAGTTTCCATTAAAAGTGCACCACCCCCCCTCCATCTTTGGACCCCTGTCTCCTCTAGTTCTGACTGCCTCTCTCACCCCTTTTCCCTCTCTCCTTTCACAGAGCCAAAATCAATTCTCACCTCTCCTCTTATCATCTCCAATTAACTCCTTTTGTTTGTTGGTCTGGATTCCTCTCCCTCCCATTCTTCCACCTTTCTCTCTGTCTTTATTGAGATGCATGGCTGCTTTTAGCTTATACCCTGAGGAAAGGTTCTGGCCCAAAATGTCAAATATATCTTAGTGCCCTATGGACACTGCAAGACCGGTTGAGTTCCTCCAACATTTATTTGTGTTTTGGCTCCTTATTTCCCATCTCCCCTCCAACCCCCAAACAACAGGACCATTAGCACTGTATCATCACCGTCAAGCCCCTGGGGAATTTTGTACTTTTAAGAAAATGAGAGGCTTCTTTGTAGAGCTTTGCAAAGCGCAGACCAAGACTGCTTGACTTTTAAGGATAAACAGGGCATCCCAGGAGAGAACCAAGTGAGAGCTTGTACTGAATTGGGATGATTATCTGTGGTCCTTTAGAGTTCAAGAAGAGGAGATGTTGTGATGTCCCAGCAGAGCTCCTGCTCCAGATTCTACTTTCTACCCAAGGATAATCAAGTAGCAGGGAACATGGAAAAGTCCTGCATTCAGTGCTCCCAATGTGAATGTAGCACCCCAAGTGTGGTTAACCATTGTTTTGTGAACTTGGAACATAATGTCCCAACTTGTATATTCTATGCCTTTATCTATGAAGACAAGCATCCATTTGCCTTGAACATAAGAGCAGGAGCAGGCCATTTGGCCCATTGAGCCTACTCCATCATTCAATAAGGTCATGGCTGATCTGATGATAGGCTCATCTCACCTACCTGCTTTTTCCCCCATATTGCTTAATTCCCCAACTCAACAGATTTGTTATTCAAGGTCTCTCCTGAAGGAAACCATTGCTGAGTTTGGCTTGTTTTTATCATGTCTCTTCATGTACTCCAAAACCTCATCCTTAAGAATGCACTCTAGAATCTTTCTAACCACTGAAGTTAGGCTAACTGGCCTGTCTGTTGGTTCTCTCTCACTTTAAATAGTGTAATGACATTTGCAATTTTGCAGTCCTCTGGTATCATTCTTAGTGATTCCTGAAAGATCACTACTAATGCATTCATAATCACTCATTCACCTTTTTCAGAGCCCTGGGGTGTTGTCCATCCAGTCCAGGTGACTTATCCACCTACAGCCCCTTCAGCTTCTCAAGTACCTTCTCTTAGAAATGGTGACTGCACTCAGTTTTGCCCCCTGACTCATGAATTTCTGGTATGTGACTGTCTTTCCTAGTGAAGACTAATGCATAATGCCTATTCAGTTAATTTGCCATTTCTTTATTCCCAACTATGGAAATTATGGATGCTGGAAATACAAATTTTCTGATTGACTGAGATTCACTCTTCCAATCCCTAACTAATATACCTGCATTAAGAATGCACCATTTATAAGACAAAAGACAGTGTAAAATAATTTGAAAAAAAAATCAATATTGTAGTCTTTTAATTATGTAAAGTTCACTTTAATCAAGTTATTCCCATAACTTACAAAATTTAAATTCGAACCCCAGTTGCTGGTGTGTAAGAGTGTTGCACTAACTACGCTGCTGTCATAATTAACCCAATCTCTTTCTCTTCACTCCCCCCACCCCCCCCCGCAAAAGTTTATAGATAAAGCCTTACTAATACAGATATGCGCTGCTTAATATCTGTTTGAGCAACACCTGACAACATATGCGTTCGTCGTCCACAATCCCATAAGGTTATAATAGAGTTCAGAAATGTAGCAGACATAACCAGATGTACACAACTTCCCATACGCAACATGTGTATCTCATGTCTTTTGTATACAAAGGCTTGTGTATGTAGGTATTGTACTTTCTGTCTATGGTGGCTCCCAAGCACCGCAAAACCAGTGCTGCAAGAGGCAAAGGAGAAGTATCGATTTGGAAGTGTTTGAATAACACAAATGTGAAAAAACAGTGAATGAAATTGCTCGTGATTTAGGCATGTCGCACTCAACCATCATGACGAACCTCAACAACAAAGATAACATTCTCTAAGCTGTTAAAGGATCAGCTCCACTGAAAGCTACAAGGCAAATGAAAATGCAAGAGGGACCTATATCAGATATGGAGAAATTGCTAATGAAGTGGATTGAGGACCAAACACAAAAGTGAGTCCCTCTCAGCACATCGATGATCCCTGCTAAGGCTTGAAGCTTGTTCCAAATTCTAAAAGAAAAAGCAGGACCAAACTACGATATTGAGTTCCATGCTAGCTCTGGGTGGTTCAGGCACTTCAAACAACATTTTTTTTTTGCTGCGTAATGTGAAAGTGAGTGTTGAGTCTGCGAGTGCTGATGTGAAGGCAGCAGAAGAATTTGTTGAAAACAAATCATAGAGGGAGGTTATTTGCCTCCTTATTCTGGAATCAAATGCCTGAAAGGACCTTCATCCATAATGTCAGGCTTTAAGGCTTTTAAAAACAGAGTGATTATGTCCACATCCACATTGCATTATGCCCAATTTCACAGAACGTATCATGGATGTTAAGCAGTGATACCTCTATGCTTAATACCAATAGACAGGGATAGGAAGGCACTTTAGGAGAGTCATCCGAGCGGCATTAACTGGCTCTTCATTCTGGTATCCTGGTCAGGCCCTTGGTGCAACCTGACTCTCCTCCGCACCAGTGTCCTGGTCAGGTCCTCAGCGCACCATCATTTAAATTTGAACCCGATGGCTGGCTCAGTAATGTTGTATTAACTGCTAAGCTAAATGTGCCGCCATTATATATAACCCACCCCTCTCCCAAGTTTGTGAATAAAGCTTTTCTCATATACCTAATACTAATTTGGATAGTCATACCAGGCAGGGATAGGGAGACAGTTTGGGAGAGTTGTCTGAGTAGTACAGGCTGGCACTTCATCCTTTGTGCTGCCATTTTATTCAACTTTATTGAAACTATTCAGAGGCATGACTGGGGCACTCCACTGGCTGTATATTTGCTCCTATCTTCTCCAAGGGGTGGTATTGCGACTACCTTCCTTTATAATAATTTGGAATGGCTAGAGTGTTGTTTATGACTCGTTCAAAGAAAAGTTTGTACTAAAGTTGCAGTTGAATTTTTCATTGTTTATTAAACCTTATCAGTTACTACATTACTACTACTTTCTTATACGCTACTAAAAACTATGATAAAAACAATTAAACATTGCTAAAAACAATTATTATAATGGTCAATAAAAGTATTCAGATCATCTCCATTCTTTCCCTCTTCACAGAACAAAGAAAAATTAAAAACTGATTGTTTTGACACAAAAAGCTAGCCACAACCTTGAAGCTGGTGGCTATTGCTGGGAGATACTCAAAAGAATGTCAGCAATATCTGCTGGCTTCTTGCAGAATATGCTGCAAGTCATTTTAACCCTTACAATTCCAGCCCCTAATTATTATATCTAAAAAATAATAGTTACCATTTCAAAATGTTGTGTCATAGACCAGAAGCAATAGAAATTCACCAAGACAATGGCTTTTAAAATTTAAAATAATATTTTTATTAATAATTACTAATAATATAACATGTTACTTGAATCTAAACTTAACCCTAACTGTGTGCAAATGTGTGGGTGGATTACCCAAACCATTTAGGCTTAGGCACATTTCTGAAAAGTCAATTCAAAGTTCAGTCTTGGAAATCCTGTATTGAAACTCAGAACCTTTAAACTGATGTTCAGACGTTATTATAAAGTATGTGAGATGCCGAGTCATTAGACTTCTCAAAACTCACAAATCCGTATCAACTTGCAATATGTTCTTTCATACAAATGACTGTCATAGGGGAAATGAAACAAGTGTCTTCCACAATGGTTCCAAAGATCCAGGCAAGGGTCAAACTAAATGACCATTAGACTATTCATGATCCAAATACAGGAATGATCCGGTTTCCTTTACCCAAACATGGATAAATCAAATTGACCATTCCAATGGTCACAGCAAATCACTTTTTTCCCCTATAAGGAGAAAACAGCAGAAGTGTCCATTTCACACAAAGTCTTTCACTTCTGTGTCTTGCAGACCTCTGGTTAATTTTTAAACAATCCTGTTTCTTCAAGTGTCTCAATCACATAACTTGCTTGATCACTACTGGTTTTCAGTTTCAATTTCCCAAAAGCATGAATCATAAACATATGGCCTTTTCTCTGAACAGATGTCTTCTCCTTGAGCAAACAATCCATTGTTCTGGTTCTTTATTTGAGAGCATTAACTCTTTTGACAGCTCCTTGGGTGCCTCTGTGTTTGTTCAAAATGTCATGAAATCTGTGAGTGTTTGCACCCTGATCCAATCCCCAAAGTAACTCACTAAAAAAAAGAAGCCTGCAATAAAATAAAAAAAATCAAACATAGTAATATATCAGTTAAATAATCAAAAGAAAGTGAAAGTCAATTATCAAAGCTTTTTGCTTCTTGTAAAAGACAGATTTTGGTAATTGGCTTGTTCAGAAAGCCAATTTTAGTCTTAATCCGAACTTGACATACAGATCCTCTTTTGTCCTGGTTGTTATCAATAATTTTCCCCATCAACCAGGAATTTTGAGGTGGTGAAAGTTCCATGACATTCATTCCCTTTTTCCACCTGGTCTTTTTCAAATTATTCCAAGATGAGAAATAATGGATTAAAGAGTTTTCTCTTCGGATTTCACGATCTTCTTGTAAAATTTCATTTAATTTAATCAGGATTTTGAGGCCACTCCTTTTGAGGCTATAGAAGAAATCAAGGCCCTGACATCCACATTTCATTTTTCAGAATATACTTGACTTTCAAACCTCTGGAAGCCAGATCGGCAGGATTGTTAACTGCATTAACATATCTCCTCTGTATTGGATGTGAGACTTTATCAATTTCAGCAATTCTGTTAGCCACAAAAGTTCAGAACCTTGTGGTTTTATTGGTTTTTAAAAAATTTTTATTTTTCACACTATGAACCATATTAACCAAAATACACACACACAATTCCCTCTTGAATATACAGTGTTATTTTCTCCCCTTTTTCCTTCCCTCCCTCCTTCCCACCCCCCTCCAAACCCATTAAACATTCAACATGTACAATACAATAAAACCATTAAACAATGTCATCACACAATGAAAATAAACAGTAAAATTGTGCCATCTACTTTTACACACTGGATGAAGTCATTTTATCTTCTTATCATTTTAGCGGGTGGAGGTCTGAGGGAAGCCCTCTCTGTTATGTTCCATGTACGGTTCCCAAATTTGTTCGAATTAGGTTTTATTGTTGATGTGTTTGACCACAGAGGTGCTATCAGTCCAAAATATGGAGTCTGTTAGTTTCATCTGCAACTTTTTTTTTCAAACATTGTGTCCATTCTGCTCGCCATGGTAGCAGCCGTCAACTCCATTTGTGGAATAGTGACTGGTTTCAATGGAGACACTCTGGCTTTTCTCATTGTAAATCCACAGTGTACCTGATCTTTGTATTCATGCAGTAATAGATAACAGTTCCATAATCGTCTTCATATGCATCTGCAAAATAATACAATTGAGCAGATGTTACAGTTCCAAAATCCATGGGTTTGAAGCATCTGTCAATCTTGAAGTCTTCCTGCTTCCGAAGATTCTGCATCCAACATGTCTAATTTTGTACAATGGATTCTGCTATTTCATCATCTCAACCCAATCAATCTTCTTTCTACACAAATCTTGCAGGATCTTTTTGGCAATCAGGACAACTGGTTCCTGGAGGACCATATATCGAACTAACTGCTGATAGAATCCCACTTCTTGTGAGAGGTCTGTCCTTCAAAATTATTTTGAACTTAAAAACATCACTCTGAACACACCATTGTACACCTAACACCCTCTCAACAGGAAGGTTGTCATGGTCTAAGTCCAAATTCTTCATTTCTTTTGCTCTCTCTCAGGTATGGCAGCTAATACCTGGCAATTGTTACTTGTCCATTTAGTAAGTAAAAAAACCTCCTTTGTGGCAGATTGCTCTTAACTCATGATAAAGAGCTATTGCTTCTTTAACTGTAGCTGCAGAAGTGAGACAGTTATCCACATGAAAGTTATTCCTGATGATGCTTATGGCTTGAGAGCTAAATTGTTCCATATTGTCCTCAGCACACTTCCTCAGGGCAAAATTTGCACAACTTGATTATGAAGTCACTCCAAATAAATGCCCTGTCACTCTGCATCCCTGTCACTCTGCATCCCTGTCACTCTGCATCCCTGTCACTCTGCATCCCTGTCACTCTGCATCCCTGTCACTCTGCATCCCTGTCACTCTGCATCCCTGTCACTCTGCATCCCTGTCACTCTGCATCCCTGTCACTCTGCATCCCTGTCACTCTGCATCCCTGTCACTCTGCATCCCTGTCACTCTGCATCCCTGTCACTCTGCATCCCTGTCACTCTGCATCCCTGTCACTCTGCATCCCTGTCACTCTGCATCCCTGTCACTCTGCATCCCTGTCACTCTGCATCCCTGTCACTCTGCATCCCTGTCACTCTGCATCCCTGTCACTCTGCATCCCTGTCACTCTGCATCCCTGTCACTCTGCATCCCTGTCACTCTGCATCCCTGTCACTCTGCATCCCTGTCACTCTGCATCCCTGTCACTCTGCATCCCTGTCACTCTGCATCCCTGTCACTCTGCATCCCTGTCACTCTGCATCCCTGTCACTCTGCATCCCTGTCACTCTGCATCCCTGTCACTCTGCATCCCTGTCACTCTGCATCCCTGTCACTCTGCATCCCTGTCACTCTGCATCCCTGTCACTCTGCATCCCTGTCACTCTGCATCCCTGTCACTCTGCATCCCTGTCACTCTGCATCCCTGTCACTCTGCATCCCTGTCACTCTGCATCCCTGTCACTCTGCATCCCTGTCACTCTGCATCCCTGTCACTCTGCATCCCTGTCACTCTGCATCCCTGTCACTCTGCATCCCTGTCACTCTGCATCCCTGTCACTCTGCATCCCTGTCACTCTGCATCCCTGTCACTCTGCATCCCTGTCACTCTGCATCCCTGTCACTCTGCATCCCTGTCACTCTGCATCCCTGTCACTCTGCATCCCTGTCACTCTGCATTCCACTATATTCTGATTGTAGTCACCATCAGGTGACCAAAGGAATCATAATAAGTCACGGTCATTATTCAGAATATTGCTTCAATGTCTGCAGTAATGACAACAGACTCTTTATCGATTCTAGTCAAGACTCCTATCAATGCACTGGTCAAAATCAGGACCCTGTAAAAGTTGAGAATTTAGTGAAACTCCCCAAAAGGTTATTTAACAATACCACATGAAGCTTTTCTTCTGTGAATGCAAAACTCCATGGTGTAGCAAGTACCATTTTTTGTCATCACTATGTTCCAAGATATCATCTGGTACCTTTTCTGCATATTCTTTGGATAGCATATCAGACACACACTTGGTGTGGTCTTGTTTGAAATTAAAAAAAAAATTCTATATACTTAATCATAGCCAAATACAATAATCAAATATTAATATCGAGGCTATTATATATGAAGTATAAACCCCAACCCCTTAACAAACCCTAATAAAAAGAAAAAAAGAAGAAAAAGCATAGAAAAGAGAAATAAGAAAAAGTAGGAAAAACAAGAATAGAAAATTGGTTACCAGAGGATACCCCTCACCAAACAGCTCTGACCATTTGTATCTTTTAATACTTCAAGGAGGGAGGTTAATTAGATTTTGAAGTTGAGGGAAAAACATCTATAAATTAATTCTGGGAATTTGTAAATATGGGTGCCAAATTTTCAAATATATATCATATTTATTTCACAGATTTTCTCAAGAGGAACACCGCTATGCATTTCTGCATACCATTGCTCCCATCCAAAACGGGTGTCTGATTTCCATGTTACTAGTATACATTTTCTTGCTACTGCCAAGACAACCTTTACAAATTCTTTTTGATATATAGATAATTTCAATTTTAGTCTTATCCCTTCAATGTTACCTAATAAATATAACATTGGGTTTTGTGGGAATTTAATTCCTGTTATTTGTTCTAAAAGAAATTGCCAAATTTATTTAAAAGTGTCAAACTTTAGGACAGGACCAAGTAGAATGTTTTAAAAAAAAAAGTACCTATCTCCTGACCACATCTAAAACACTGGTCTGATGGGTCTGATTTCAATCTACTTAACTTATGTGGCGTGAGATATAATTGATGTTAAAAATTATATTGAACCTAACATTTATAGTGTTTGTTATACTATCTCGACATAACTGACCAATTTTGTTTGTCAATATTAATATTAAATCCGTCTACCATTGCTGTTTGGACCTATGTGTCCCCTGTTTGAGAGTCTCCTGCAATAAAGTGTACATAGCTGAAATTCATTTTTTTATGTCTATTGCAAATCAGCATTTCCACATCACCACATTTCGGTAATAACATTGTTGGACCCAATTTATCTCTTAAATAAGCTTTTAATTGATAGTAACAAAAAGTATTAATTTGTATTCCATATTTATTTTTTAATTATTCAAATGACATTAGGCTTCTTCCTTCATAACAGTCTTCTATATATCTAATTCCTTTCCGAGACCAAATGTTTAAAAATTGATTATCCATTGAAAATCTCCGGGAAAGGCATTTTAGGCAGGACATCCCCCTCGTTCTATCTTCGTTGTTTACTTTATTCTAGATATTAATTAAATATTTCAACAAAGGTGCTTCCCTTTCTCCAAATACTACTTGCTATTCCCATTTACATACAATAAATTTATTGTATACATTATTGCTTTCTCTGTTCTATATGTTTGTAATGTATTATACTGAAGTTGCTTATTTATAAGTCTTCTACGGTTTTTTTTTTGGAGGTCAGTCTTTCAGATCTTTTTCTTAACATGTTATCTCTTTTTCCAATTGGTCTACTTCTTTCATATAGTCCTTCTTAATGTAAGAAGTACAACTTAAAATTTGTCCTCTTAAATATGCTTTCATTGCATCCTATAAAATAAATTTATTATTAACTGAATTAGTATTAGTCTCGAGAAAAATTTGAATTTGCCTTCTGACAAAATCACAAAAATCTCCATCTATAAATTGATTCTTATTTATCTAACATTGTAACTGTAATTGATAAAGGTGAATGATCCCATAAAATTCTTGCTTTGTAATCAACTTGATTATTTCTACCTTGGAGATGTGCCAATATTAAAAATAAATCTATTCTTGAATAAATCATGTCTATTTGAATAAAAAGAATAATCTATCTCTCTCGGGTGAATTCTTCTCCATATGTCCATTAAATTCAGGTCCTTTGTTAATGTCAAGATGACTTTTGCTGCCTTTGCTCTAATTGATCTATCGAAAACTGGATCGAAACAAAAATTGAAATCTCTAGCTATTAAAATATTTTGATGTGCTCTTGCCAGATTAAGAAATGTTTCTTGTATAAAATTTTTGTCATCCATATTTGGTGGATATATATTCAGAAGAGTCCATGGTCAGTCATTATGCTTTGTATCATAACTGGAAGAGTCTTCTTTATCAAGATTCTCACTCCTCATGCTTTTGAATTAAATGAAGAAGCTGTGACGTATCCCACCTAGTGTCTTTTTAATTTCTGATTACAAGTTGATTACAATTAAATGAGTCTCTTATGTTTTTTTAAAAAAAAAGCTATATCTACTTTCATTTTTTAATGTATGTCAGTATTCTTTTCCTCTTCACAGGTTCATTTAGCCTGTTGATATTAAAACTTAAAAAGCTTAATATATTACTCATTTAATGTAGTCCAATTCCAGCAACATTTCCCCTTCACCTCTCTCTCACACCTCCTCAACAGTTCAGGTATTTATTGTTTACCATGTTCTCTTCAGAAATCAAGGTAAGAAAAAAAAGAATTGTACATAGTCACTTTATATTTTATAACAATTATTATATTCATAAAAGAAAATAAACCCCCCCCCCCCCTGCAGTAGTGTTGATTAAATAATACACAACGTTAACCCACCCATTTTACGGGTGGTGGTGACTGCCACAAATACACACAAGTTGATGGTAGTAAGTCCATAACTCTAACTCCACCCTTGGATGTTTACCATGTAACAATCTCACAGATGCAGAAAATTAAAAAAATTTAAATCACTTTTATTAATCAAAGCATTTTCAAAATTCCCTTTTGCTGATTAGCTGACAGTGTTTCAACAAATTCTTCTGCACAGACCTGTTCTATAAAGAACTTGTTCCGTTCTCCTTGCAAGAAAATTTTCAGAGTGGCAGGTTGGCGCAAAACAATACATCCTTTTTGTCATAAAGTGTGCTTCACAGTATTAAATTCTTTCCTTCAACAATTCCAGACTTGTATCAGGATAGAAAAATATCTTGGTTCTCTTTGGAACCTCGTGCTGTGAGAGCCAATATTTTCTCTCTGTCCTAATAACGAAGATATTTTATCAGTAGAGACCTTGGCGTCTAATCTGGTGGAGGCCGGGGTCTCAAAGCTCTATGTGCCCTTTCAATTTCAATAATATTTTAAAATTTATCTGGTCCTAGGACCTCTGGAATCCATTGTTGAAAAAATCTTATCAGATCATCACCTTCTTTAAGACCAACAATTTTAATATTTCTTCTACTAAAGTTCTCTAGTAAATCAACTTTTCCCCAAAATTGTTTCTTTTCAATGGTCCATGCATTTTCCATTTTCACAATTCTGTCCTATACCTCCTCCATACCAGCCTCTTCAGTTTTAAATCTTTCATCTACCTTGTTCAATTTATTTTGCAATTTATGTACAGTAGCAAAGTACTTCTTCATCAATTTATCTAAATTTTTCATGCCCGCTCTTATCTCTCTCCGTTCTTTTAATAACTAAGCACTTGTTCAATCTTCTTCCAGTAGCATTTTAAGTTTCCTACCTTTATCTTTGGAAATTTTTATCTGCTTTGTTACTTCCTCTTCTTCATCTTCTTCCTCTTCATCACTGGTCTGTGAATCAGATAAAGAAATCACTTCCTGTTCTCGGAGTAACAATGCTATCTATTGGAGCCCTCAGAAACGCTGCTGGCCTCAGTGACATCTTGGAGCTCTTCTGGTTGATTCCATCACCCCGATGAAGCAGCTAGGATGATGCTATGGAGTATCGGACAGCCCCCGTAGGAGCACAGCTCATCCGGGGATGTCCTCTCACCTCAACTCCTGAATCCATTGAGATGGTAGGCCTTATTTCTTTGTCTTGTCATTGTTCTGTCCCTGTTCCCAATGAGCCAGTGACATCATGCCATCAAGATACCAGTCAGACAAGTATCTTTCCATTATTTAGAAACCCTAAATCTGACTCCCATATCTCTCTCTCTCTCTCTCTCTCTCTCTCTCTCTCTCTCTCTCTCTCTCTCTCTCTCTCTCTCTCTCTCTCTCCTTCTCCTCAATCTCTATAAATTTAAGTGTGTTCCTTAGCTAATACATTTATTCCATCTCACTAATTTCAGGTTGGGCCAAGTTTGGTCCCCATATTTCTCTTAAGAATGATCTTAACTGGAGAAAGCAAAAGAATGTCCCATTAGCTACTCCATACTTATTTCCCTTTAAAGGTAATCCAATGCAATAATGATCATTAACTAGCTTGGCAGATTTCGACACCAATTCTAAGAACCGCTGGTCTTCCTTTGAAGATTCATGGTCGTCCCTGATGCAATCAGGAAAGTCGTTCTTGAACTGCTGCTCCCACAGTTTATCAAGCTGAACAATCAATATCTTGTTGACACTGGTAGCCAACTGATTTTGATCCTTTTTTTCTCCTAATGGTCCGTTAATCATCCAACCAAGCATAGTTTTGACCGCAGAAGGTCCATCATCCACTCTATTACATCTCGTGGTTCCAGAGCCTTTGGTACATCTGAACCAATCAGCATCTCAATGTCAGAGTTGATTTCATGAATGAACATTTTACAAATGTATCCACGGTTCAATGTCATTTTGATGTGGGCTGTTTCCTTTAAGCAGAGGCATAGTCTTCTGAGTGTGTATGCCTGGGAGTTTACAAAAATCATTGCTATCCAGTCCAGTGATTTCTTGGCCCATTACAATGTTGGTTTCAATGTGTTTAACTTGACCTATAGTTCTCAATAGAATATTTGTACTACTTCCTTGAAGATTAAGCTTATTCATTAGCCCCACAGTGCAAAATGTTGCAGTGGTTCAAGAAATGTACGTTCTTTCCACTGTACTTCCTTTCTTGGCCTGCACAGGTACTATCAAAAGTTTGCCGTTATTTTCACCATCCCCAGTAAGACTATTTATCAATACAGAGGCTTCAGCACTGTTTTCATATGCTTTTTTAAAAAAGTTGCTTGTTCTTTTTCAGTATTTTTATTTTCCTGGAAGATGTGTATCATTTTTGGAAGCTTTTGACAACACATGTCGCAGCTGAGTCACTTTTTGCAGTTTTTGCTGATATGTCCTTTACACAGACAGTCAAAACATATTCCATTTTCCTTCAAAACTATTTTTTCACTATGTGTCTTTTTCATCAGTGCACACTTTTCTAAATCATGCTTGTTATTACAAAACAAACATTTCTTCACAACAGGCAAATTTTCTTTTTCCTTAATTTCTTTATCAGCCTCTGTTAGAGAGGTAGAAAATGTACTTATTAAAAATTTTGGTCGGGAAAGTGGTATGTTCTATTTTATGGAAAAGTAAATTATCTAGAGTACCAATGCAAAAGTTAATGTGGTCGTATGATTTGGGAGGTATTCAATTGCCACATTTTCAAAATTATTTATCAGGCAGTGCAGCTGAAGTTTATTAGTAGACTGTTTGAAATTGATCAACCACCAATGTGGGCTTATGTGGAGATGGATCAGATACAAGAAAGATCAATACATAATTTTATATATAAATGGAATTTATTGCTTTTACAAACATATAGGCTACCCGTTTTAATTCATTTATTTAAAGTATGGAGTAAATGGAATCAACCGATAAGTTCGAAAGAAGTATGTTCAATTAAAACCCCATTATACCAAAATCTGACCCGACCTTGTTGGTTTTCGTGCAGTTGGATAATCATGTTGAGGAACTTTGGGGGACATCCGATGCGCTCTAGTATTTGCCAAAGCCCTTTCCTGCTCACGGTGTCGAAGGCTTTGGTGAGGCCAACAATGAAGACGCTGTTTACATCCGGTACCGCACGGATGGCAGTCTCTTCAATCTGAGGCGCCTGCAAGCTCACACCAAGACACAAGAGAAACTTGTCCGTGAACTACTCTTTGCAGATGATGCCGCTTTAGTTGCCCATTCAGAGCCAGCTCTTCAGCGCTTGACGTCCTGCTTTGCGGAAACTGCCAAAATGTTTGGCCTGGAAGTCAGCCTGAAGAAAACTGAGGTCCTCCATCAGCCAGCTCCCCACCATGACTACCAGCCCCCCCCACATCTCCATCGGGCACACGAAACTCAAAACGGTCAACCAGTTTACCTATCTCGGCTGCACCATTTCATCAGATGCAAGGATCGACAATGAGATAGACAACAGACTCGCCAAGGCAAATAGCGCCTTTGGAAGACTACACAAAAGAGTCTGGAAAAACAACCAACTGAAAAACCTCACAAAGATAAGCGTATACAGAGCCGTTGTCATACCCACACTCCTGTTCGGCTCCGAATCATGGGTCCTCTACCGGCACCACCTACGGCTCCTAGAACGCTTCCACCAGCGTTGTCTCCGCTCCATCCTCAACATCCATTGGAGCGCTTACACCCCTAACGTCGAAGTACTCGAGATGGCAGAGGTCGACAGCATCGAGTCCACGCTGCTGAAGATCCAGCTGCGCTGGATGGGTCACGTCTCCAGAATGGAGGACCATCGCCTTCCCAAGATCGTGTTATATGGCGAGCTCTCCACTGGCCACCGTGACAGAGGTGCACCAAAGAAAAGGTACAAGGACTGCCTAAAGAAATCTCTTGGTGCCTGCCACATTGACCACCGCCAGTGGGCTGATAACGCCTCAAACCGTGCATCTTGGCGCCTCACAGTTTGGCGGGCAGCAACCTCCTTTGAAGAAGACCGCAGAGCCCACCTCACTGACAAAAGGCAAAGGAGGAAAAACCCAACACCCAACCCCAACCAACCAATTTTCCCTTGCAACCGCTGCAATCGTGTCTGCCTGTCCCGCATCGGACTTGTCAGCCACAAACGAGCCTGCAGCTGACGTGGACTTTTTACCCCCTCCATAAATCTTCGTCCGCGAAGCCAAGCCAAAAGAAAAAAGATACCAAAATCGTTTTTCTATGCACAATCTTTATTTGAAAGAATGGGATTTAAAAGGCTTGATATTGATTGAGGATTGTTTCGAGGCAGGTTTATTTCTTTCATTTGATAGACTTAGGGAGAAGTTTGGGATATCATCAAACGCGATGCTTGCTGATTATCAAATATGGGATTTTTTTAATGAATAAATTTGGTCGAGAAATAATATTACCAACACAATCAAAGTTCAAAAGATTAGTTATGGATAAGGGAAAGAAAGGGTTTGTTTCAGAGATGTATTTGTCGATACAATCAAAAATGAAGACGGTTAACGTGCTGCGAATAAGAGATAAGTGGGAACGAGAGTTAGCTATGTTTATTCCTGAGGAAGTATGGTCTGATTTATGTTTGCCTCGTGTTACAAAATTAGCTAATGTGCGTTATAGTTTAGTTCATTATAATTTTTTACTTCAGTTATATTTTACTCTGGAAAAGCTGAAGAGGTATGGTCTTAGCGATTCAGATTTGTGCTTTAGATGTGGAGACCAGATAGGTACTTTTGTACACTCTGTGTGGAATTGGGATTGCATTTATTCAATTGAGTTTGGCAGTAACCAGGAAGTGTATAGCAGTAACTTGGAAAAATTATGTAGAATTAAGTATTCAGAGGTGGCATAATGAAATTCAATCATGTCTACGTTTAGAAAAAATTACATATAATTTGAGAAATAATAGTTTTTAAAAATGTGGACTCCTTATTTGAAATGTATGAAGTTGAACGTTAAGTAAATAGTTTTTTTTATTAGTATTCTTATTTGAATTCTCATGATCTACTGTAAGTCAATCCACTTTTTAATACTTTTTTTGTATGTTAAGCTTGGGGGGGGAGGGATAATAAGGGGTGGGATAGGGGGTTGGAAGGTGGGGGGAATAAGGGGATAATTTAGAGGGGTTTTCTTTTATACACTGTATTTTACGTTGTATTTTGTAAAATTTTAAATAAATTTTTCAAACAAAAAATTTGGTTGAGGATATGATTTGGAATTCTCAACTTTACTTACTGTTTGAGTACCTTTGATTATTCCATACACTGGATGTGTAACAACGTCTGCTTGCCCTTCAATGAACAACACTAAATCTTTAAAAGTAGCCATTTCATTACATTTTTTCTGGTTTTCAACAACTTTCCTTCTCCATTGTTCTCTCATCTGGAAAGGTAATTTATTTACAATGATTACCATATTATTAGGTCCATCAAGCTCCATCATGACATTGCAGCATCCTCTTAGAAAGAGGACGTAAGCTTGTAAATTATTTGTGTCATCAGGTCTTATATTGGACCATGAAAGAGTCTTCTGTACATAAGCTGTAGAAATTCTGTACTTCTTGCCAAATGCTTCTTCAATTACGACTTAGCCTGTTTGAATCCTTGGAGCCATATGTTGGAAACTCTTTGTAAGATCTTGTGGTAGTCTACTTGAGAACTGCTGCAAATAATATAAAGAATCCTCTGAGTTTTGGCACTTAATATCAATTCTGCATTTAAAGCTTTTCATAAATGCTTGGAATTCAAGTGGGTCACTAACAAAAACTGGTACCTCTCTTGGACAGAGAAGAGAGAGTCTGTAACTGCATTAACGATGCAGCCATTTCATCCTCTGCCTGGGCGAAAATTACAGATTTCTAATACTTGCTGGGAGCGCCTGGTATGACCCTACATAAGGTGGCATTTGGCTTACATCCAATTGGGCCATCATTGGGGTTTGAGATCTGGTACCTTGCCTTAACCTGATTAGTTAAGATCTTGCACATCTCGTAACTGTGACACTGGCGTAGCCCTGTGACTTAAGCTGTCTTTTTCAGGACCAAGCACTAATTGTGGTAAGAGGCCCCTCAACTCTTCCTCCACTACGTCGATGACAATTTGGTGCTGCATCATGTAATGATGAGCTCGATTACTTCATCCACTTTGCTGCCAACTTCCACCCCGACTTCAAATTCACTTGGTCCATCTCTAGCAACACACTTCCTTTCCTCGAACTCTCTGTCTCCATCTCAGGAGACAACAGACATCTTCAATAAATCCACCAAATCCAACAGCTACCTCGACTGCACCTCTTCCCACCATGTCCCCTGTAAGGATTCCATTCTCTCAATTCCTTCATCTACATTGCTCTGCACCCAGGTTGAGGATTTCCATGCCAGATCATCAAAGATGTCCTCCTTCAAACAATGTGGCTTTCCCTCTATCACAGTGGTTCTCAACATTTTTCTTTCCCATCACATACCACTTTAAGTAATTCCTATGCCATCGATGCTCTGTGATTAGTAAGGGAATGCTTAAGGTGATATGTGGGTAGAAAGAAAATGTTTGAAAACCACTATTTTAATCATCCATAATTGATTTGTTATCTGCACTGTTTCATAATTCTAAAGGAAATGGGCCAATGACAATTTTTCTCATGCAAAATATTTCAGTGACAATTGGGTTTAGATCAGTGATTCTCGACATTCCCTTCCCATTCAAATCCCACTTAAGCAAACCCTTACTAATTACAGAGCACCGATGGCATAGGGAATACTTAAAATGGTGTGTGAGTGGAAAGAAAAAGGTTGAGAACCACTGCTCTACCGCTATCAACTCGGCACTCATCCGCAAATCCTCCTTTACCTGCACATCTGCCCTGTTCTTCCCCCCCCCCCCACACACACACAACAAAGACAAGATTCCTCTTGTCCTCACCTACTACCCCACTGCCTCTGCACCCAACACATCCTCCGAATTTCCATCACCTACCACCTGATCCCATCCAACCACGAGACACATGTTCACCTCTCTGCCTTCTGCAGGGATAGCTCCCTCCATGACTCCCTTGTCCACTCCTCCCTCCCCACCAATCCTCCCTTTGGGACCTACCCCTGTTACCACAGGAGATGCTCCACTTATGCCCACACCACTTCCCTCAACACCATTCAGGGACATAACAATTCTTCCAACTGAAGCAACATTTCACTTGTAAATCTGTAGGAGTCATCTAATGCATCTGGTGCTCCCGCTGTGGTCTCCTTGACATCAGAGAGACTAGACGCAGGCTGGGAGATCCCTTTGTTGAGCACCTCTGCGCTGTTCGGCGCAATAATGTGGATCTCTCAGTGGCCACCCATTTTAATTCTCCATCCCATTCCCTTGCCAACATGTCTGTCCATGGTCTCATGTACTGCCAGTCTGAGAACACCGGTAAATTGGAGGAACAACACCTCATCTTCCAACTGGGTACCCTCCAACTGGATAGCATTAATATTAATTTCTCTAGCTTTTGTTAAAATTTCTTCCCCCTGCCCCTCCCCCCCACCTCTTGCTTCCCCCATCATCTTTCCATTGCCTCTCTCATTTCGCATAGACATAATAAATTCCACCTAGACCCTTATTGCATTCAATTAACACCTTTTATTGCTTTGGATTCTTCCCCATTGTTTGAATTCTGAGACTTTCTGTTATATCCTGTTTCTGCCCTTTCTGATATTTTTCCTTGAAGGGCTCAGGCCTGAAATATGGGTAATATATTTTTGTCAAAAAGACCCTTGATACTGAATAAACCAGCTGAGTTCCTCCAGCATTTCAGCATTTTTACTACCAAGGCTCAACTTTGGTATACAATATTTTATTTTTCTGTTATCCTCAAAGCGTGGTGCTTTAGACCAGTGGTTTTCAAACTGCCTCCCTAAATTCACATTCCACCTTAAGTAATCCCTATGCCTTAAGTGCTCTGTGATTAGTAAGGGATTGCTTAAGGTGGAATCTGAGTAGAAAGAAAAAAAGTTTGTAAACCACAGTTTTAATCATATCTAATTGATTCGTTTTGTGCATGGTTTCATAACTCCAAAGGAAATGGGCCGCTGATCATTTTTCTCAAGCAAATTACTTCAGTAACAATTGGGTCTGGAGCAGTGGTTCTCAACCTTCCCTTCCCACTCAATGATTTAAAACAATGATTATAACAGTCAATAAAATTATTTGGACCATCTCCATTCTCTCCATCTTCACAGAACAATGGAAAATTCAAAAATGATTCTTTATTTTAAACATGCAGAAAGCAAGCCACAATCTTGAAGCTGGTTGTTACTAGGAGACACTCAGAATGCCAACAATATTTGCCGCCTTCATGGAAAATATGCTTGCTAGTCATTTTAACCCTTACAGGTTGTATGTTGTGTCGGACTCTGGCTTTACCCTCCCCTCAATTTGGTCTATATGTCGTCTGAGTCCAGCGTGCTCGTTGAATGAAGTGATAGGAGAAGGTATTCGGTTTCACAATAAGTTTATTACATAGCACAAGAATAAAGCTTAACAGAGCTCTGGTCCAGTCATTAGTTCATAGGTCACCTGCTCAATGAGCTATTCCCCAAGACTGACACCTACTGTCCAGTCTCTACAGTTTATATAGATCAACCTTGTTACACTGAACAAGAGTTGGCTTTCTTTGATAGGCTCCTTGCCCAAGATTTATCCCAAGCAATTTCCTGCTCTGTAATTATCTATGGTGTGGCCCTCCCGTCTTAATCTCCAAGGCCAGAACATTCTGTTGTTTTAGTGTAGCCTTGGGGAAGAAAGTATTTTTTCTCTGTATTTGAAGGCAGCAAATTCTACACATACTATAATCAGCCAACTTTTCTACATACTGTGGCTGTTACTTAATTGCATTAATATTTCCCTTAAACAGTATAATTGAAGTAAATAGTAAATTGTTATATTGTAATGGATTAATGAATACATAACGAATAGTACATAGGCATATTTTCCATGATTACTTAACCCCTTGGTTCCAACAGTTGCTTTGGAGAAAATTACAATTTAAAACTTATTTATTTTTAAATAGTCTTATTTATTTATTTCCCTTTTTTTTGCTGGTTGGTTGAGATTCTGGTTGATTGAATGCCACATAATGGGGATTTTACTGTACTTCCCTAACATCATTTTCCAGTGGTCTGTTGTCCACTATTGCCTCTTTTACTCTTTATAGATGGGAAAAATCTTTTGGTGTCCTCTTGTGTTATCAATTTCATATTTTCTCCCCAAAGTGCTCTTAGTGTTGCCTTCTGTTGGTTTTTAAAAGCTGCCCTGTCCTCCTGCTTCCCACTAATTTTGGCAGCATCGCATGTCCCATCTTGCTTTTATGCCGTCTTTGTCTTCCCTTGTCACCTCAGCCTCCCTTTAAAATGCTGCTGCTTCTTGGGATGAAATGACCCTGTGTGT
Organism: Narcine bancroftii; assembly: GCF_036971445.1. Lineage (NCBI taxonomy): Eukaryota > Metazoa > Chordata > Chondrichthyes > Torpediniformes > Narcinidae > Narcine > Narcine bancroftii. The sequence goes on along the minus strand of NC_091472.1, from coordinate 173,350,101 downwards.
TTTAAGGTATCCCAAGAAACTCCTTCCATTGCTGTTCTGCTGTCTTCCCTGCTAGCATCTCCTTCCAATCAACTTTGGGCAGCTGCTTTCTCATCCCTCCATAGTTACCTTCAGTCAATTGTAACACCGATGTATTCGATTTTAGCTTCTCCCTCTCAGGCTCCCTCTTTGTCCAGAAAAAGTTTTAAATTATAAGGATCAATGAACCTTGCGTTCCCTTGCTGTGAAATAATCTGGAGAACTTTTGATCTGTTTAGTGTATGTAGAATGGGCATGAAATGTACAGACAAGGGGTAGGCATTCAGGACTGCCATCAAGTTATTGGGAATCTGGAACTTATTCCAAGAAAAAGTGATTTAGTTTCTGAGATTGTGGGGAGTAAGTCATTAACTTCCAAACAGAAAGGTAGATTGTTAAAAGTGCAAGGGTGGAGCCAGTATTGGAAAGTCAAGATAATCACACATGTACATTGAGAGAACAGGTTTGAGGGGGTGAATGGTCTGCATTGTCCTTCCTAATGATTTTTTCCTTCCTCCTCCATCCCAGATCAGGACCTCCCTGCTGCGTGGGCTGCATATGGGCTAGACGTACCGTCCCACAGGAACATGGGCATGAGCCAAACTCAGCTGTCAGATTGGGGTGATAACCAGGATTGAAAGTTGGGTGGGGACGCCATCAAAAAAAGAACAGGAGGATGGGTACATGTCCTCTGGGCAGTGTTAATTCCTCTTCTTATAGAACACTGTGGTTCTCTGGGCTCATCCTCTGTTGTGAAGGTGGAAGTGATCAGAAGCTCTTTGTGTCTTTCAGTATATTGCAGTGCACATTGTGCCCGACCAGATGATGCACTTTGGTGGATCCACTGAGCCCTGCGCTCTTGCCTCTCTCTCCAGCATTGGTAAAATCAGCAACAAAGAGAATAAAGACTACTCCAAGATGCTGTTTGACCTGGTGAACAAACACTTGCACATTTCTCCCAGTAGGTGAGGCTCTCTGGTTTGGTTGTTACAAGATGGGTGGGATTGAATGTGACAGTGATTCCTTCTCCACTGAATGGTTATGCCTTGTAATCTCAGAGATTGACCACACCTTCTAACTCAAACTAATGTCTAGCTTTCTCTGAGAATGAATCATTTGGGTATTCTGCATTTAGTCAAATTTTATCATTTCAGGAAATTGCTGAAAAGCTCTTGCAACTAAATGTGTAAAGATAAGATCTGCCTTCAAGGGAAGAGACACATAGGGGATATAAGGAGCAGGATGGAGGTGATAATTTAGTTTGGAGAGGATTAGCACCTGCCAAATTGAACTTCGGGTATCAGCCTGCTTCGATTGCAGTGGGATTCCCGTCTGGGCTGCCTTCTGATTCCTGTTTCCTTGTTCACAGAATGTACATCATTTTCCAGGACCTGGATCGTGCTAATGTTGGTTGGAATGGGAGCACGTTTGCTTAGATTGTGATCCAGACCATTCCATCATGAAAGTTGCAAGTAATAGAGTTTTGATTGGTGTGTGAAATTACCACAGGATCATGGGCCAGGGAGGAGGTTCCTTGTTTCAAGTCATTGCTTTGTTCAACAATAAATTAAATTCAGCAATCATCATTGTGTCCTTTTATCTCAGACGTTTGGTATTTTGTAAGTGTTCATTGCTATACGTTTATTTTTGTTTTTATTCAATACATGTTTGTTACATGTATGGTAAATGTTTACAGTGTGTATGAAACTATTATTGCAAGATATGCTGCCTGCCTGTTGTGACACTAATTCACTGTGTGGGGAGATTACTTTATGCATTATTGTGCTCATTATCCAGATCTCTCTAACCAGCTCCTTCCCAAGATCTGCAAAGATTCAGGAAGATGCGAGACAGCGATCGGTCTGGTCTGGGGAAATAGTCACCCTCCTTCGGAGAACAGATGGCAGGGCAGCTGACAGCAACCTGTTACCTCAGTCTCACGTATAGTGCTTCATAAGGTCAAGGAGCAGGAGTCAGCCATCTTGCCCGTCAAGCTCCCTCCACCATTCAAGAAGATTGTGCTCTGATAGTGGGATCAATTCCACTTGCCTGCTGGTTTCGCATAACCATTAAATCCCCTATCCCCTACTACTCCAAAAAACTGTCTTAAATCATTTAATGATCCTGCTGTTGCTTCCTTGGGCAGAGAATTGCACAGATTCACTGCTTTCTGGGGAAACAGTTCCTCTTTAACTGTCTTAAATGTCCTTCCCTGAATTTCGAAGCAGTCTCCTAGACTAGTCTCAATGATCAGTGGAAACAGCCTCCCTGCTTCAGTCTTGTCTATTTTTATAAGATATTCTCTCTCTTCCCCCCCCCCCCCCCCCCCCCCCAACCCCCAAAGCTCTCCAGTGAGTAGAGTTCAAGGCAACTTGAAGAGCCAACCCTCTTATCCGGAATAAACCTGTTGAACCTCTGCATCACCTCCAAAGCCAGTATATCCTTTCTCAAGTAAGGAGATCTAAGTCAAGTCACGTTTATTGTCATCTGAGTGCACAAGTGCAATCTGATGAAACAGCATTCTTCGATCTTCTTCAAAAACATGACACACAGCCAAAGATAACTCGCATACAGACAAACAATACATATGCAAGACAAGAATTCATATGCTGTACATATAAATAAATATTGTTTCATGATTGAGTGTTTTCAGTGGTTCGTGAAGCAGCTCCTTTGATCGTTCAGCATTCTCACTGCCTGTGTAAAGAAGCCTTTCCTCAGCCTAGTGGTGCTGGCTCTGATACTCCTGTGTCTTTCCTGATGGATGCAACTGAAAGATCCTCTGTGCAGGTACTCAACAATTTTGCGCACCCTCTTCTGACAACAGTCCTGGTAGATTATGTTGGGGGTGGAGTGAGATTCCAATAATCCTCTCTGTCACTCTCGTGGTCCTGTGGATTGACCTCAGCAGCAACTGAACCACACTGATGTAGCTGGCCAGAATTGCATGCAGTACTCCAGGTATGGACTCACCAGTATCTTGTTGCAGTAGAATCTCCCTGCTCTTCAGTTAATTCCTCTAGTGATGAAGGCCAACATCCTATTTGCCTTTACTTCACCTGAAAACTAACATTTTGCATTTCATGTACAGACCTAGGCAATTCTGTACAACGGTATAGTATAATTTTCACCATTTAAATAATAGTCCAAATTCATATTTTGTCTTCCAAAGTGACCCCACATTTACCAACATAGTACTCCATCTGCCAGACACTTTCCCATTCACTTAACCTATCTATATCCCTCTGCAGACTCTGCAACTACTACACCAGCCATTCTCAACCTTTGTTTGGCTATGGCCCCCTTCCCTGTGAAATAGTCAGCGTTATTTGGTTTCTTCTGTATTTCTCTCCTCCACAGCCCCCCTTAAATATGCTGTGAACCCATCCAGGGGCGTGAAAGTCAGCCCACGGTGTAGTAAAATAGCAGAACCAACTAATCATAGAACAGTTTCCTTTATTCGGCCTTGTAAATGGTAGCAGGAGTGAAGGGTTCTTGTTTTCTACACTGATCCCCACTCAAAGCATACAGAATATTGATCCCATTTTTATACACCTTCAAGCAAGGCTCTGTGTGAGACCCTATAAGTTTCACACAGCTGGCAATTTATGTTTTTACAATAATATGTTCCATTGTGGTGTCTTCTGGCAAAAAAAATGGAATGTCCTTGGTGTTAGTTATTATCTCACTACAGCAAAGGAAAGGTCATGTTAGAAGGCAGTCACATTCTCATCGATGTTATAAGGCACCCCATTCATTACCTTTTGTTAAGCATATCTGTTGAACTTACTCTTTCACAGGGCCCTCTGTGGAGAATGGCTATTCATAATTTTCTTTTCCACTCAATTTAGTGTTGTTAGCAAACATAGATATGTTATACTTGATCCCCTCTTCCAAATCATTGTATATTGTTTCATTTTCAGGCCCAGAGCAGACCCATGTGACACACTCACTGCTGATGGCCAACTAGAGAAACACCCATTTATTTCAACTCTGCTTTTTATTAACCAATCCTCTATCCATGCTATTACCCCCAACTCCAACCAGTTCTAGTCTCCTTACTTGAGAAAAGGTACACATGCTTTGGAGGTGGAGCAGTGGAGATTCGCTGGGTTGATTCTGGAGATGATAGCATGCTGTTTTCTGGGTTCTGTAATATGCTGTTCAGGAAAATTAACACAAATGAATTCCACGAACTCCTCCAAGCTCCTCAACTGTCCTGATTTCACTAATCAATGTGAAGGTTAAAATCCTCCATAATGACTATTGTTCCGTTCTTAAATGCTTCAGCTATTTTGTTATTGCCTGCGCCACTGTAATGTTAATTTTTGGTGAGCTGTGGACTACTCCAACTGGTGTCCTTTTCCCCTTACAGTTCATAATCTCTAGCCACATCGATTCTATATTTGCTTCTCTGTTCCTAAATCATCTCTTGCTCTCACCTGATCTCATCCTTAATTAACACTGCAACCCCCATTCCTTTACTTTCTTGCCTATCCTTCCAAATGACTTGATAGCCTCTTAATTAATTCCCAGTCATTTCCAACCTTCAACCCCTTTATTGAAATGGCCACTGTCATACAAAGTTGTACTGATATGTGCCACAAGTCATTAACTTTGTTTAGAATGCTGTAGGCATTCAGATAAAGTGCCTTGACATTTATTGTCTTTTCAGAAACTAGTTGCAATGCAGCTCCATTTGAATTTGATATTTAGTTTCTGGCCTCCACTTTTTTTCTAACTTTTATTTCAGTGTGGAGATGCACCAGAGATAGAAATTGACCTATCCTGGGACTATTGGACTATGACTGTGTTAACTGCAATTGTACAATCAGAATCAAGATATATTGTCATGAACAAATCATGAAATTTGGTGTTTTGAAGCAGCGTCATAATGCAAATATACATATAACCATCTTCCAACAATACTATAAAAAATAAAGTAATAACAATAACAGTGCGTGAAAAGTAAGGCAGTGTCTGGTTCATTGATTATTCAGGAATCTGATGGCAGCGGGGAAGAAGCTGTCCTTGTGCTGCTGCAAGCTTGTCTTTTGGCTCCTGTATCTTTTCTTGATGGTAGCAGAGTGAAGAGGGCATGGCCTCTGTGGTGGGGTCTTTAAGGATTGAGGCTGCTTTTTTAAGGCACTGCCTCATGTAGATGGCCTCGATGGAATGAAGTCTGGTGCCTGTGATGTCACAGGCTGAGTTAACAAGAGCAGTGGTTCTCAACATTTTTCTTTCCACTCACATACCACTTTAAATATTTCCTATGCCATAAGTGCTCTGTAACTATGTGAGTGGGAAGGGAAGGTTGAGAATCACTGCTCTTGACCCAATTGTTACTGAAATATTTTGCTTGAGAAAAATGGTCATTAGAGGAGTCACATAATGGAGTAGTGGCCAGTAGGAGAATACCAGCCCTCTCCAGAAAAGAAATAAAGTGAAGAAAATATAAAGTTCAAGAAACACAAAATATCATAAATAAAAGATAAAGTTGTGGAGAAAAGAAAGAAAATGACACCCAAGAAGGAAAAAATAAAAACAACAGGAAGAAAATACACTGGAAAAGAAAGGAGAAGGCCTTACCCGCAAGAAGAAACAGGGAGAAAAAACCCTGATCCCCAAGGTTGGTGACGACCCTGCAGAGTCGCGACCTTCCAACCGCTGGACTGCAAAAATGGCTCTCTGAGCCAAACAAAAGCATGCAACTGTGCATGCGCAAGGAGTCGCACATGCGCAGATCACTCATTAAGGAAAAAGAGAACACCGACGGGAACAATTGTCATGTAATTCAAAAGCCAGAGGTGTAGCTATATTAATAAATAAAAATGTGCCAATTAAAAGAGAAGAGGAAATAATAGATCCAACAGGAAGGTATGTAATGATAAAGTGTCAGATATATTCAGAATTCTGGTATTTGATCAATATATATGCACCTAATGAAGAGGATCAAAAGTTTATGCAAGATATTTTTTTTGAAGATTGTGAATACGCAGGGAAATGTATTGATAGGAGGAGATTTTAACCTTAATTTGGATCCAATGTTGGATAAAACTGGAGAAAAGACTAGCAAAAAGAATAAAGTGGCCAAATTTATGGTTAAATCAATGCAGGAAATGAAACTTGTGGATATATGGAGGAGGCAGCACCCAAAGGAGAAGGAATATTCATATTATTCGAGTAGGCATAAAAAATACTCAAGGATTGATATGTTTTTGTTGTCAGCCCATATTCAAGGGAGAGTTAGGAAAACTGAATATAAAGCTAGATTGCTATCTGATCACTCACACCTGTTATTAGCAATAGAAGTGGAGGACATCCCACCAAGAATATGTTCTTTCTTTGGCATGGTTTCGCGGATGAAGGTTAATGGAGGGGTAATGTCCACGTCAACTGCAGGCTCGTTTGTGGCTGACAAGTCCGATGCGGGACAGGCAGACACAGTTGCAGCGGTTGCAAGGGAAAATTGTTTGGTTGGGGTTGGGTGTTAGGTTTTTCCTCCTTTGTCTTTTGTCAGTGAGGTGGGCTCTGCGGTCTTCTTCAAAGGAGGTTGCTGCCCGCCGAACTGTGAGGCGCCAAGATGCAATTCAAATTATAAGATAATAGTGAAATTATTAGCAAACAGATTGGCCGACTGTGTACCAAAAATGGTAAAACAAGATCAAACTGGATTTATTAAGAAGAGACGAACAGCGGATAATGTCTGTAAATGTATTAATTTAATTCGTGCAGTTCAAGGAAATAAGATGCCGGTGTATTCCCAGGGTAAGGGGAAGCACCCAACTTTGCATTGTTGTATAATAAATGTTCTTTGTTCTAAAAAAAAAGGAAATAAGATGCCAACAGTGGCTGTTGCTTTAGACGCAGAAAAAGCCATTGACAGGGTAGAATGGAATTATTTATTCAAAGTATTACAGAGGTTCAATCTACCAGAAAAATATATTAATTGGATTAAAGCATTATATAATGGACCATTGGCAAAGGTTACAGTAAATGGATATGTATCGAACCAATTTGAATTAAGTAGGTCAACTCAGCAGGGATGTCCACTATCTCCCTCACTGTTGGCTTTAGCAATAGAACCATTGGCAGAACTGATAAGAACAGAAAATAAAATAAAAAGAATAAAAAATAAAGGAGAAAGAGTATAAAATCAGTTTATTTGCAGATGACATCATAGAATACTTAACAGAACGTGAAATATCAATAATAGAACTACATAAGAAATTGAAGGAATATGGAGAAATATCGGGGTACAAGATCGATGCAAATAAATGTGAAGCGATGCCAATGAGTAATGTGGATTACACAGAATTTAAAAAAGAATCACCATTTAAATGGCAAACACAAGCAATCTGATACCTAGGTATTAGATTCGATAATAAATTAAGCCACCTGTACAAATTAAATTATCAGCCATTAATAAAGAAATTGCAGGAAGACTACCTCTCTGTAGCTCCTCCCTATGACTGCCTCAGCCTCCTGAATAACCCATAGTTCATCTGGCTCCAGCTCCAGTTGCCGAACTCGGTCTGTTAGGAGCCTGAGCTGAATGCACTTCCTGCAGGTGTGGTTGTCTGGGACAGGTATACTGTCCCAGATCTTCCACATCCCACAGCTGGAACAACCCACAGCCCTAGCTGTCTCCATTGCCTTGTAGAATAACACCCTTGACTAGTCTTACCTTCTCTTCTTACCTCGGATTCAGCAGCAGCTCTCCTCAGTCACTGCTCAATTATATAATCTTTCTGCAGTTAATGTTCAATCAGATTTCAGATTTATTGTCAGAGTACAAACATGCCATCACATACAACCTTGAAATTCTTTTTTTCTGCAGGCCGGGCAGAATATCTATATGTCAGGACTGCAAAAAAAAAAACCCTACTCCAGAAAAGATACAGATACAAAAGAGAGAAAGTAAACAAAGAAAGAAATGTAAATAAACTGACTGTGCAATACAGAAAAAATAAATATTGAGTAATTAAATGCAAAGTAAAAGTCCTTAAATGAGTCCCTGATTGATTTTGTTGTTGAGGAGTCTGATGTTGGACGGGTAGTGGCTGTTCCTGAACCTGGTGGTACGAGTTTTGCTGCACCTATACCTCTTTACTGATGGTTCAGCGAGAACAGAGCATGTCCAGGTTGATGATTGCTGCTACTCTTCCACAGCAGCATCATGTGATGAACATGGATAAAGGTAAAGGTTCCATTATTATCATGTAATACTAAATTTAGAATGTAACATGCATGAAATGAGGCCCAGTAAGGGAAAAACCAGTGCTCTAACCACTGAACCAGTGGAGCCTTGACAGTATTCACAAGGAAGGCTTTTGGTTTGGAAAGGGCTTTGAGAGAAAGTAACAGTAAGTTTTGAAGTGGGCTCTGGATCTCCTGGGCAATTGGTCCAGGTGGTGGACGGGGCATGAATAAAACCTCAGCCTGGGTCACGGCTGTTATCAGGTTCAGATACTGTAAAATTGCTGCCATACATTTATTTGTTTCAGTGAAAAGCAAAAATGTTTATGCCTGAGAGATCCAGTGGTGCAAACAGAGAAGCCATCTACAAAGGTCCTCATTAATTCCTTGTGCTGAGGAATGGAATGATCTTCCGAATGAGATAGTTGTGGCAGGGTCACTTCTGTCATTTAAGAAAAGGTTGGACGTGTACATGGAGGTGAGGGGGTTGGAGGGTTATTGGCGGAGAGCGGGAGGTTTGAGCTAGTGGAGTCGTTCTAGTGAACCGGTGAGGACTCGAAAGGCCGACATGGCCTGTTTCCGCTCTGTAAATGGTTATATGGCTACATGTTGAGGATGAACTGTTCGGCTGTCTACAATTGTCAATAATAAATGGAAGAATCATACACGTTACTGTGTCCAGTTGTTCAAATCTGTTTAAAGGATTGCAAATTTATCCAAAGGCAGGTCACACAGCATCCAGAAGTAGCGGGTAACCAACATTTCGGGCTTGGGTCCTTTGTTAGGTATGCCCAAAATGTTGGTCAGCTTTTACTTCTGGATGCAATGTGACCTGCTATGTTTCTTCAGCACATTAATATATTGCACTAGGACCCCCGCATCTGCAGATTTTCTTTATTAGCAACAAAAATAATCAGCAGCAAGGGAGCCTTGACATCCCACCTGTCAGCTTTGACATGTGCCAGAGTGAGCAGGCTGATTAATGAGCTGCATTTTCAAGAGTGCAGTCAGTACCTTTTTTCTGGAGTGCAGTAGCAAATGCCAGGTGACACCTGTTTGAAGTGAGTGGATGAAAGTTTATGGGAGGTGGAGACTTGAACAATAGAGGCATTCAATAGCCTCCAAGATCAGGACAAGGAGGTAAGAAAAATAGAGGGTTAGGGGAATGAGGTAGGATAAAATTCGATTGTTGTGGAGTTGGTTAACATAGGTCAGCACAACATCGTGTGCTGATGGACCTGTGCTGTGCTATGTCCTGACTCTCTGGCAAGACCGAGACAACATTCAGACATGGGTTGGAAACCCGCAAGGAACATACATGCCACAAAATGCAAAGCAGTGACTATCTACAATGGAAGCAGCCGAACTAAGATGTGATGACATTCCAGGACTTGCTGTGTGCAGGCATGGGGACTACTTTATTTTGCTGAGGAATTGCAAATTGGTTTAAGCATTGTGTATCAGCAAACATCCTCACTTCTGATGTAATAGAAGGAAGGTCATTGAAGAAGTAGATGAAGATGGACAATGTTTTGATTAATATCTTCAAGATGTGAGTGTCTTTGATAGGACAACTTGACACAAACTGTGCCTTGGAAGCAACACAGGAATAAGCCAGATTAGATTTACTTTTCAGTATTGGGCCAGATATTATTAATTACTTGTCTAATTCTGTGTGACCATTCATGCAGTGTGAGACCCAGCTCAATACTGGGAAATGTGACATAGAGCATTCTCAGGGGCTCTGACTCCCAGAATAAAAGAGAAGAGGTTGGTGGGTATGTGAGAGGAAACAAGATGCACTGGTAACAGGGGGAATAACCAAGGGGAAATGGGTCAGATGGGATTGCTCTACATGGTCACGATGGGATGAATGGCCTTTGTCTGTTTGCATCATAATAAGTAGGTAAAATATTCTGACCATAGCAAAGAAGGCTGCTGGAATCTCAGAGCTCATTCGCATATCCTCAGAAGGTGACCAAAATGTCTGACAGATCGATGCATGGAACTGGGAACTCGATCAGTCATTTTCATTTACCTGACAACAAGCAACTCCTCAAAATTGCAAAAACTTGTGGAGGCTGCTTGGCCAGATTTGGCTTCCCCATAACTTCATCAAATCTCTTCTGCACAATCAGATTATTATGAGCACATGCCACAGTAGTCTGTTCTTCATCAAACTGGAGTATATCAAATGAACAGCCATACTTCTGACTTGTCCTTTATCTCCTTAGTAATCATTCTGGTGCTTATCAAAAATTGTCCACCTGCTGGATGAGTACTCAATACAGAACAGATGATGGACTCTTTAACTGGACACCTCCACCTTCATGGTCAGAAGCTCATGAATAATCCTTGAGCCGTGCAGGAAACTGAAGATGGTGGAATCTGAAACAAAACAAAATCTGCTGGGAGAACTCAAGCAGCATCAGTGGAAGACAAAGAATGGTTACTGTTTCAAGCTGAAACTCAAGTTATAAAATATCAGCCATTCTTTTTCTCCCACTGATGTCGTTTGACCCACTGAGTTGCTCCAGCAGATTGTGTTTGGCTTCACAAATAATCCACACTACATTCCATTATGCTCTGTTGACATCTCCATCCTTTCACACAACTCGAGAAGCCACTTGACACGTCTTTAAAAGAATTTTATGAAGCCTGGAGCTCTCACTCAATATCAGGTGACTAACATGCAGCTGACTCCCAAATTCTTCAAAGAGAGTGAGATAGTCATGAATTTTCTTTGGTATCTACTTTTTCATAAAAGCAAATGTTAATGATCAGGTTCAGTGTAACTGCTAATGTTTGACTGCAGTACACGAATGTGCTGGAGAAACCTTGCAGATTATGAGGCATTCAAGGGAAGTAAAAGGCAGTCGACATTTTGGGCCTGATCCCTCCATCAGGAATTCATAAATCAGGCAGGTGCCTGAATGAAAAGCGGGGGGGGGGGGGGGAGAAAAAGATCACAAAATACAGGTGGGAGGGTAAAAGAAAGAAGCTGATAGGGGGAGAGGGGAAAAAGGCTAAGGAGGATATCTCTGATAGGAGAAGGAAAGGTTTATCAAAAAGTGGGAATGGGGAGCTTGAGGAAAGGAGACAGAGGGACAGGGAAAGAGATCAGAGGAGGGGGGAGGGGTCAACAGAAATTGGAGGTTGATGTGGATGCCACTGGGTTAGCTGCGTCTGACGGCATCTTTTGGGAATCTGCCTCAGAGCATCTTAACTGTCAGCGATGCAAGTAATGACCCCAGTTCAGATACCATCTCTCTACTGATGAGTAACACGGATAATGCGGATTAAAGAGAGTGGTCACCCCTATATTTGTGAGTTGAAGTCACCCTTGAGAGGCAATCTACAAAAGTTCTGGAGAAACTCAGCATCCATATGAAGTAAAAGGCAGTCAATGATTCGGGTCAGAGCCCTTCCGGGAAATTTTCTCCAGCACTTTTGAGTATTGCACTGAACCCCAGCATCTGAAGATCTTTTTGTTTAATTTGATGATGGAATGTGGACTTCACTGGCAATGCCATAGTTTATTTCCCATCCTCATACCTCAGTCCCTTGAGTCAGTGGTCAGTTTTTTTTTGCACAGAGAGTGCCTGGAATGCATTGCCGGGGGTGGTGGTGGAGGCTGGTAACAATAGGGGCATTCAAAAGCTCTCAGGCACGTGGATGTAAGAAAAATAGAGGGTCATATTCGTGAAATGCATTGTTGTGGAAAACTTTTCCATCGTCGACACCACAATGTGGGCTGAATAGTCTTTGCTGCAATGTGTAGGTTCCATGTTTCTTTTTGGCTTGGCTTCGCGGACGAAGATTTATGGAGGGGGTAAAAAGTCCACGTCTGCTGCAGGCTCGTTTGTGGCTGACAAGTCCGATGCGGGACAGGCAGACACGGTTGCAGCGGTTGCAGGGGAAAATTGGTGGGTTGGGGTTGGGTGTTGGGTTTTTCCTCCTTTCCCTTTTGTCAGTGAGGTGGTTCCATGTAATCTTAGATATTAAGCTGAATGATGCTGCTGAACTGTCCTTCGCGTAATTGGGAACCGTTTCTGATCCAGCAATGTATGTAAACGGAGTTGTTGTAAGTTCATTTGCTCCGGGCTGGTTCTTTGAGAGGGTTTGTATTTATTTCCCCTCCATTGCCACAGGCTGACACTGGCACTCTCTCCCAACTGCCTCTGCCTCCAACTCTTCTGGCGCTCCTCCGCGCCATGAGGGGGCGCAGCAGCTGCTATGTTGCGGACGGTCGCCGTGACGTCATGAGCATGCGCTACCCGGTTGTTGGGTGATGCGAGTCGAAGAGCGGCGTGTCCATGGCGCTGTTCTATATCAACAGGTGGGAGTGGGAATGGGAGGACGACGACGATGATGCTGTTTGGAAAATAGGGTGGCGGGAGGAACAGCGAGGGGGAAAAGTTGGGGAAGAGGCATGTGTGGAGTTCGGGATGGATGTTACGACCACGATTGTGTTGGCTGAGCTCTCCAGCCATGCACTGTCTGGAGGGCCTGTTTCCTCTCACGCTGTGTACATTACAGGGTTGACATGAAGCTTCGTGTCTGTCACTTTAATTCTCCCTTTCTGACCTCGCGGAAAACAAGCCTTCGGCCTATCGCCCGCACTGACCAAAATGTCCCACCGACCTGCCTGCACGAGGCCTATCTCCTTCGCAACTATGTACAGTATCTTTCCAAATTTTTATTAAACATTGCAATAGTACCTGCCTTAACCATCTCCCCTGACAGCCCTTTCCATAGACTCACTACCCTCTGTGTAAAAAGTTACCCCTCTGATTCCCATTAAATCTCTTTCCCCTAATTTTTAAACTATGTGCTTTAGTTACGGATTCCCTTTCTCTGTGTTCACCCAATGTATTCTTCTCATAATTTTGTATACCTGAATGAGATCACTCCTTATCCTCCTGTGTTCCAAAGAATAAAGGTGTAGGCTGCTCCACCGCTCCCTATACCTCAGGCCCCTGAGTCTTGGCCAAATCCTTGTAAATCTTCTCTGTACATTTTTCAGTTTGACAACATCTTTCCTGTAGCACGGTGACCAAAACTTGAAACAATACTGCAAATGGGTCCTCACCAACTGTAACATGTCCTCCCAACTTCCATACTCCATAGTCTGACTAATGAAGGTCAATGTGCCAAAATCCTTTTTGACTGTATGTCTGTAACTTCAATTTCAAGGTATTGTATACCTGTCCTTTTGTATCCCTCTGATCTACAACACTCCACAGATTTCAACCATTCAGTGTGTCAGTCCTACCCATGTTAGACTTCCCAAAATGCAACACCTCTCATTTCTCTGTAAATTCCATTCACCATTCCTTTGCCCAGCTGCCCAACCAATCAAGATCCTGCTCAAGTTTTGGAACCGTAATCGTTTTCTACAATACCATACACTTTGACATCTGCAAACTCGCTAATCACACCATGTACATTTTCATCCAGATTACTGACAAAAGACAAAGAAGGAAAAACCTAACACCCAACCCCAACCAACCAATTTTCCCTTGCAACCGCTGCAATCATGTCTGTCTGTCCCGCATCGGACTTGTCAGCCACAAACGAGCCTGCAGCTGACGTGGACATTACCTCTCCATAAATCTTTGTCCGCGAAGCCAAGCCAAAGAGAGAAAGAGATTGATGTAGACAACAAACGAGTTTTGACAGCCCTGTGACACCCCTGCTGGCTGCGTGCTGAGTGCCCCCCTGGCTTTTTTGTAAAAGGGAATATCCTTTCATAAAAGCGAACTCAGGTTTCTTCGTAAAAGAGAATTTGCGTAAAATGAGTATTTATAAAGCGGGGTAGACCTGTATTCTGTTTTAATTTCTGAGAAGAGTACTGACAGCAATGTGAATAACTGCTTGTGGACTAAGGCAAGAAGTGCCCATATATAAAGTAGAAATAATGTTTGTACAGTGTAGATTTACTGCCTAGCCATACCAAAATTGCATTTAAATTTGAAATTAACAGGTCAAATATCTCACTGCATCTTCATAGTGATGGGAAAAAAAACTATAATGGGAAAAGCAATGAGTTACTGTCAGGGAGCATGGCTGATCAGATGTTAATGCCAAATGTTTCAAGGTGTTACAAAATGTGTTCATGGGTGATTGTTTAATTTCTTTTGAATGTCAATCTCTGCAGCAGACTGTTGATGTGTCAAGGAATCCACATGAGGTGGACAAATGCAAGGGTACAAATGTGGGAATCATTCACAGTTGGAAGTAGAAGCAAAAATTTTCACCTCCATTAGTTTCTGGAGTTAACAAAATTTTTAACTGTCTTTCTTTTGAACTTCAGATATCTGGGTGATGATGAGCCTACCAACAGTAAAAATGACAAATCCCGATCCCAAATTTTGCTCCAGAAGCTTTGTCGGGAAGCCAAAGCCAGGCAGCAGCAACTGAAAGTCCAGGTGGACACCACAGATGAACACCAGGAAGAGAACCAGGAAAGCGATGGAAGTGAGGGAGCGCAAGGCAGGAAACGGAAAGTCAAGGAGCAGACAGCAATTTCAGAAGAAAGCAGAAAGAAGACCAAGCGATTGTCTAGAGAGCCCATGGAAAGTGGAAGTAAACCAGAATCCAAGGAAGATGCTAATACAGAACTTGTTAATGAGAAGTTATGCAAGGAGATCGTACAGTTAAGTAGTATTGGAACCAGGAGAAAAACCAAACACAAGCATAAAGGCACAAATGACACAGGTTAGTCTTTTGGGCTGCTGACCAATGTTGTGAGCATGCATTCTGCATCATCCAGTGAATTGAATGCTTGTCCAAATAGATATTAAAAGAGGGGAATGCTGTTACAGTGCCTGTGACTTGGGTTCGAAACCAGTGCTGTTTGTACATTCTCCCCATGTCTGTGTAGGTTTTCTCCAGATGTTCTGGTTTCCTTCTATCCTTCAAAGCGTAAAGGGGTTGTTGATTAATTGGATGGCACGGGCTTGTAGCCAAAATGGCCTGTTACTATGCTGTATGCCTAAATTTAAAATTTACTTTGTGATCATTTTTTTCTGTATTTAGTTTTCCCAATTCCCATCTTTCCCTTCTGTTAACCCTCATCCCGTCCCCACAAATAAAAGTCCCCACCAAGTTGATTACTTAATCAGCTTGTTCTTTAAGTAGCTAATCCTAAAGTTAGTCCATATCCTGGTAAGAGTTTTAGTGTAATGTAAAGTGAATGGATAATCAATAAGAAACTTAATAATTACTGCCTGATCATGGGAGTAGCAGTATTGGGCAATAATTATTCACTGGGATGATGTCAGTTTGTGAAGAAGTCAACCATCTATTGACTATATGTTTGCCTGTCTTTTCATGGATCAAGGAGAATCAGGCTGACATCTCATGCACATTCCCAAGGAGTATTTGACTTTCATAAACTTGGCCTCCACTGTTCCTCAGGCAGGAAAAGCTTAACTGATTGTTCAAATGACTGTCTGAATAAGAATGCTTTTTCACTGTTTCCTGACCATCCCTGATGATCAAGGGCATTCATAAATTTAGAAAGAGTTGAAGGAAATGAAATTAAAAATGTTTATAAATCAAAAAGTAAATTAATTTAAGTATTTAACTGTCAAAATTTATTGACACATTAGGCAAAATGAAAACTTTCTACTTTCCTTTGCAATTTTTTAATGAAAGATGGCAGCCTCAATCAAAGTTTTATTACTGTCCATGATAGATGAAAAGTTTGGTGAATAGTTGTAAGTTCTTCTGCAGTCCAAGCCAACATTCATACCACAACCAGAAGATATTTTCTTGTGATTCATCCCATGAATTTATTTTTTAAATCATGGAGGTCTGTGTGCAAGTTTGCAGCACCTGTGCTGGGCAGCGTACCATGAGGTTTACAGACTCTAGGGGAGTAGCAGATTTGCACCAGAAATGAGAGAACACACTTCGTTGAGAAGGAGAAGTCAGGGAGATTACCCTACAGGGAAGGTGACTGCAGCAGCGGACCAGCGAGGGACTCAGTTGCTGAAAGACCCACACAGGTTGCAGGCTATTTGCGACCACGGTAACTTGCAGTCAAAAGACCAACACAGGAT
The DNA here is from genome assembly GCF_036971445.1 of Narcine bancroftii. Lineage (NCBI taxonomy): Eukaryota > Metazoa > Chordata > Chondrichthyes > Torpediniformes > Narcinidae > Narcine > Narcine bancroftii. Next base: position 173,333,815 of record NC_091472.1, on the reverse strand, counting down.
GTGAGGAGCTGGTGATTTGCAGTCAAAGGACCAACACAGGCTGCGGCTGCTGGTGACTGGCTCATGTGAACCAGATATCAGATTTAAGAGGCTTCTGAGCGCAGGAAAGGCTCCTGAAAGGCTTCAGGTGCTGAAGACTTTGTGATTGTGTTGGAGGTTTGGATCTGGAGTTTGGGTTGCCGATGGTTTGAACTGGAATTCATGTGGCTGCAGAGGCTGCTTGAGTGTTGGAGGCGAATCCATGGACACCCAGTGATTCTGAAGAGACTCACTTTTGCTTCTCTTTTTCTTATTGCTAGGAGCACTGAGCAATGCTCATGGTGACTATTTGCTTTATGGCAGACAAAAGTTGAAGTTCATTATTGTACCATGAGTTTCTGCTAATAAAAGCCATGATTATTGTTTGACCACATCGTCTTTGTCTACTTCATCAACTGGCACTTCACTTTTTCAGTGAGATCAGGGAAAACAGATAGTCATTCCTTTCAGTTTTATGTCACTGCATTCTCTGGCACAGTGTAGGACGTCCACACAATCACTCTAATTGTTTAGTCTAGCAACTATGGTTCATGAGCGCTCCCCTGGTGCAGTGTGCTAGGTCTACCAGTGGCTCTTTATCCAGTCCGAATGCCTCTAAATAAAACTGATTCTGCATTTTCACTTGTGCTGTCGGTTTCTTCGGAATCCATACTATCCTGATGTTATTGCTCCAGGCCCTCGCTTCCAAATCTTCACATCTGTTTGCCAGCTTTATCATATCGGTGGTGAGAGTTATAATTTTATTTTGTATTGAGCAGATCTCATTGAATTATCTATCTCCCTAATATTATCACTAATTTCTCTCAATTTGGTGTCTGTGGATACTTTTTTTACAGTCTGATTACGTTTTTACAGCCTGTAGCCCTGACTTAAGGGCAGCTAGTTAGTTTTCAAACTATATTCTTATCTCCATTTTAATGGACTCTGCAATGTCGTTATGAAGTTAGTCAGCACTGCTAGCTTTAGCCGCTCAAAGTCATTTACCTGTTCTTCTGTCTGACATTGAGTGGCCCGGGGAGACAGGATCTGGTGAGGCTGAGGCTTTAGTCTGCTGGGTAGGCCTCTGGGGGTGCTGCATGCTGTCTCTACTTTTAGTTGCCTTGTTAGGCATTTCAACACTTCTAAATCCACCACCTTTACTTCAAAGTGTTGCCAACTATAATCAAATGGTAGGTCACTGCCTGGATTGCTTTAAATTGTACTTTATTAATACAGTTCGCAGGAGCTCTGTGACTTATTCCATCATGAATGACCATTTTGATGTATTGCCCTGACATATCTGATTTACTGTTTGTTAATGATTTGCCACTGCAGATGAATTTCCTGATAATGAGGCAAGAACTCTGGAAGTGTCAGAAGAACTAACTGAGTCACAAGAGAAGAGGAATGCGGATTTGGGGAATCCACAGCAGCAGGAAGCGAAAGAAGAAAATGATCAAAATGAGAATCAAGCATTACCTGCTTCCACATCCACATTCACCATCCTCGGAGGTTTTGAGAGGAAAAAGATTCAAAAGGTTAAAATTCTAAAATGATAATTTGAAAATAATCAACTTGAAAAGTATCCACGCTATGGTTTGGATTAAAATAGTCATTTTTTTCTACCCATTTCCAGAAAGGCTTGATCAGTCATTTATTTTATCTACACTATGCTTATATGTGTTATTAGAATGGTCAGAATATAGGGGGCTTTATTCTCTATTTAACTTGTTCTATCTGCTTTTGGAATGTTTGGTAGGACAATCTAAAGGGAGCTTCATTCTATACTCATGTAATAGGTGATCATTCCCCTTTTTCTTTGGCCTAAATTTTGCATGTTTTCTGTATGACCCATGTAAAAGTCAACCCCACTTCCCCCCATTTTTGGCCCAGATCACCGAGCTCCCAACACCCCGACCACAGATACTCACCCTGGCTGCCTGCCCATCCGAGCTCCCGACACCCTGGCCACAAACTCTCTCCTAGGCCTCGTCCACCTACCCATCGAGCTCCCAATGCCCTGAATGGGGACTTTTCACCCCATACAAGCCATCTGAGCTCCTGACCCCTTGAATGACGTAATTATTTACCATGATTAAAAAATAGTATCCGTGTAGTCATCGATCACCCTCCCCCCCAAAAAAAAAATTGTCCCCAAAACTTGACTATGACACGAGTAAATACAGTAACACAATACTCTTGCCCTGGAATGTTTAATAGGACAGTGTTCAAAAATCTATTGATATCTTCTTGAATATATTCAGTGATTTGTTCTACACACCAAAGGCACACTTGCCTGTAGTGAAGACATTTCTTCTCCTCTCAATCCAGAATGCCTGACATTTGTTTCTGTGTCTAATCCATGGTTCCAGGCACCATGGACATGAAAGTATCAGCACTGCAGCTCAATGTTTAAGCCCTGTAATATGTCAATCAAATCCCCACTCATTCTTCTAAATTTGAGAGTATAGAATAATCTCTGCTCATGCAGTAAAACTTGCCAGGGATCAAGTTATTAACATTTGTTCCACTACTTTTTTGCAGTTATTTCCTTTCTCTGGATGGAGAACAGACCTGTAAACAACATTCCAGATGCAGTATCACAGGGCCCTGTATAATGCAGTAAAAGGACTCTAAACCTGCACTCAAAATGATTTTGCAGTTAAGGCTGACATATGGGTTGCCTTTCTAATTTTATGTTGTACCTGAATATTTTATAACCATATAACCACTTACAGCACAGAACAGGCCAGTTCGGCCCTACTAGTCCCTGCCGTAGCAAATCCCCACCCTCCTAGTCCCACTGACCAGCACCCGTTCCATACCCCTCTAGTCCCCTCCTATCCATGTAACGATCCAGTCTTTCCTTAAATGTAACCAATGATCCCGCCTCGACCATGTCTGCCGGAAGCTCATTCCACATCCCCACCACCCTCTGCGTAAAGAAATTTCCCCTCATGTTCCCCTTATAATTTTCCCCCTTCAATCTTAAACCATGTCCTCTAGTTTGAATCTCCCCCTTTCTTAATTGAAAAAGCCTATCCACATTTACTCTGTCTGTCCCTTTTAAAATCTTAAACACCTCTTTCAAGTCCCCTCTCAATCTTCTACGCTCCAGAGAAAAAAGCCCCAGTCTGCACAACCTTTCCCTGTAACTCAGACCCTGAAATCCTGTCAACATTCTCGTGAACCTTCTTGCACTCTCTCTATTTTGTTTATATCTTTCCTATAATTTGGTGACCAAAACTGTACACAGTACTCCAAATTTGGCCTCACCAATGCCTTGTACAATTTCATCATAACCTCCCTACTCTTGAATTCAATACTCCGATTTATGAAGGCCAACATTCCAAATGCCTTCTTCACCACACCATCTACCTGAGTATCAGCCTTGAGGGTACTATTTACCATAACTCCTAAATCCCTTTGTTGCTCTGCACTCCTCAATTGTCTACCATTCAATGTATATGACCTATTTAAATTTGCCTTTCCAAAATGCAGCACCTCACATTTCTCTGTATTAAATTCCATCAGCCATTTCTCAGCCCACACCTCCGGCCTTCCTAAATCACCTTTTAATCTACAGTAATCTACCTCACTGTCCACAACACCACCAATCTTTGTGTCATCCGCAAACTTGCTTATCCAATTTTCTACCCCTACATCCAGATCATTAATATATATAACAAATAATAGTGGACTCAGGACCGAACCCTGAGGAACTCCACTAGTCACCGGCCTCCAATTGGACAAACAATTTTCTACCACTACTCTCTGACACCTTCCATCCAACCACTGCTGAATCCATTTCACTACCTCCTTATTTATACCTAATGCTTCCACCTTTTTTCCTAACCTCCTGTGGGGAACTTTGTCAAAAGCTTTACTAAAGTCCAAATAGTCCACAGCTTTCCCTTCATCAACCTTTTTTGTAACCCCCCTCGAAGAACTCAATCAGGTTTGTCAAGCATCATTTACCCCTGACAAAACCATGCTGATTACTCCCTATCAATCCTTGTACCTCCAAAAATTTGTAAATATCATCCCTCAGAACACTTTCCATCAACTTGCCCACCACAGACGTCAGACTTACAGGCCTATAATTCCCAGGTTTGCATTTGGACCCTTTCTTAAAGAGAGGAAATACATGCGCCACCCTCCAATCCTTTGGTACCACCCCTGTGGCCAGTGACATCCTAAATATCTCTGTTAATGGCCCCACTTACTGTCCACTAGCCTCCCTGAGTGTCCGAGGGAATATTTTGTCCGGTCCGGGAGATTTATCCACCTTTATCTTTTTTTAACACAGCCATCACTACCTCCTTGGTTATCCTTATATGCTTCATGACCTCCCCACTATTTTTCTTTACTTCAACTGGTTCAACATTTTTTTCCCTAGTGAATACCGAGGCAAAGAAATCATTCAAAATTTCCCCCATTTCCTCAGACTTCTCACTCAGCCTACCCTCGCTATCTACAAGGGGTCCAATTTTATCTCTCACTAATCTTTTACTTTTAATGTACTTATAGAAACCCTTTGGATTTATTTCTACTCTGTCAGCCAAAGCCTCTTCATGCCTTTTTTTGGCCTTTCTAATTTCTTTCTTAAGATTCCTTCTACACTCCTTGTAGTCCTCCTTCAACTTCTCAGCTCCCTGCTCTTTATACCTCTTGTACACCTCCCTTTTTCTCCTAACCAAATTTCCAATATTCCTCGAAAACCAAGCCTCCCTATGACTTCCAGCCTTTCCTTTGATCCAGACTGGGACATAACTACTCCGAACCCTCAAAATTTCTTTTTTGAATATCCTCCATTTTTCATTAACATCCTTACCTGAAAATATCCTGTCCCACTCAATACTCCCCAAATCCCTTCTTATTCCTACGAAATTTGCTCTTTTCCAATTCAGAACCTCAACTTTAGGCCTCTCCTTGCTCTTCCTTAAAACTACCCCAAAACTAACAGAATTATGATCACTAGACCCAATTGGTTCTCCAACATTAATGTCCGCTACCTGATCTAGCTCGTTCCCTAACAGGAGATCCAGTATTACACCATCCCGAGTCGGTTCTTCTAACTGATTTAGAAAACAATCCTGAACACATTTAACGAACTCCAGCCCATCCAGCCCTCTAACCGTATGGGTATCCCAATCAATGTGTGGGAAGTTAAAATCTCCCATGATCACTACCCTATGATTTTTACACATATACGTTATCTCCCTACAAATTTGTTCCTCTAATTCCCTTGGCCCATTTGGTGGTCTGTAATACACCCCTATTAGCACCCTCTTGCCTCCTCCAACCCTCAATTCCACCAAAACAGCCTCACTGGTCGATCCCTCCATACCATCCTGCCACCTCACGGCAGTAATGTCCTCCCTAACAAGCAGAGCAACTCCTCCTCCTTTTTTACCCCCTGATATATCACATCTAAAACAAATGTATCCCGGAACATTAAGTTGCCAGTCCTGCCCCTCCTGTAGCCAGGTCTCACTGATTGCCACAATATCGTGACCCCAAGTATCTATCCATGCTCTCAGCTCATCTACCTTGTTCACTATGCTTCTTGCATTAAAATATATGCATCTCAGAGAATGACCCTCACATATATTCTCTTTTTTACCTTCTTCCCTAATCTCCATCCTACCTTTCTTATCTTTTTTATTCCTAGTTAGGTGGCCATACTCCCTGGACACTGCTCTAACCCTCTGTTCCCCACCCCCCTGCCAAACTAGTTTAAACCTACCCCCACGGCTCTAGCAAATCTACTTGCCAGCACATTGATCCCCCTCCAGTTCGTGGAGTCCGTCCCTCTTGTACAGGTTCGACCTTCCCCAGAAGAGATCCCAATGATCCAGAAATCTTATCCCTTGCCCCCTGCACCATCTCTTTAGCCACGCATTCATCCTCCACATCCTCCTATTTCTACCCTCACTAGCTCGTGGCACGGGCAGCAATCCAGAGATTACTACCTTGGAGGTCCTGTTTTTTAACCTCCTACCTAATTCTACATAATCCTGTTTCAGGACCTCATCCCCACTTCTAACTAAGTCATTGGTCCCCACATGGACCACGACTTCTGGCTGTTCTCCTTCCCCTTGCAGAATGCTATGTACTCGATCAGAGATATCCCTGACCCTGGCACCAGGGAGGCAACATACCAACCTGGATCCCCTATCTCTTCCCACAAACCTCCTATCTGTCCCTCTGACTAATGAGTCCCCAACTACAAGAATCCTATTCTTATCCTTCTTTCCCGTCTGAACCTCAGGGGCAGCCCCTGTGCCAGATACCTGACCCCCACGACTTGTCCCTGATAGGCTGTTCCCCCCCAACAGTATCCAAAGCCGAATACATGTTGCTGAGGGGCACTTCCACAGGGGTACTCTGCACTGGCGCTCTCCCTCCTTTCCTCACAGTCACCCAATTCCCTGACTCCTGCTTTCTAGGGGTGACTGTCTCCCTGTAACTCCTCTCTATCACTGCCTCTGCTTCCCTTATGATCCTCAGTTCATCCAATTGCAGCTCAAGCTCCCTAACACAGTCACTCATTATATGCAATTGAATGCACCTTTTGCAGGTGTAGTCATCAGGAACAGCTGTGCAGTCTCTGACTTCCCACATCCTACAATTGGAGAGTAGAGATAATCAATTTCTTATCATTTAAAAAGAATTCTTCCTTTTTGTCCTACCAAGATGATGATGACATATTTTGTTTTCCAAATTGTATTCCATTGCTCTCTTCTCATCCACTTGCTCAGCCTTGAAACCTTTCAGCATTTTTTTCACAACCCACAATGCCAACCAGCTAGGTATCATCAGCTCACTTGGCTATATGATACTTGGATCTTTCATGCAAATCGCTGATAGAGGATATGTGCACATAACACTACTTACAGTATTTGTTAGTCACCCACACTGAAAATGTCCTGTTTATTCCAACTTTTTTTTAAACACACAATTTACTCTCTTAATGAGAGAGTCTTTCTGACCATTGATTTCAGATTATTTCCCATTTTCCTTCTCCCTTCCTCTTAAATAGTGGAAGTTGCATGAACTTCTTTCCATGTTGGGAACATGTGAAATTTTGGAAGATGACTGCTCATCTTTAGAAGTTGTATTGACCATATACATTTTCACTTCTTTCAAATCCTTGAAATGCACTGTAATTTCTTCCATTTCATGCAAACATAAATGTACAAAGATAAAAATTAGGTAAAAGAGGAGGGAACCCATACATAAGTATTGCAATATAAAACAAAAGTGCAGGGTCTAGTGTTATAGTAAATAAAAAAGTGGAGCAAACTAACAATATTAATATTTGGGGATAATTTATAAGATTTAGAGTAGGTTACGTACATACATTTTAAAACAGATCTTATTTGAAAAACTGAAGAATTCACATTGCAAGATCTCTGGAGAATGTAAGCACCTTTCACAAGTAGGTGTTAATTGAACTGAGGTTGTAATGCTTGACCATTGTCTTCCTGGAGTCGTGCTGTCTATCAGGTCATGCTGTCTAAAGGTCAATTCTAGATTGTTGACCTAAGATAAGAATAGATGGAGCAGAAGAAAGAACTCCTGTTGTTTGCTGGAGAAGGTGGGAGTTTTGCAAGACATGAGTCACATGGTCTCTTTGGAGTTTCAGTTGGAAAAGAGAGAGAATTGAGTGAACAGCTCAGTCAGTCAGTGTGTGGGACACTGACAAGTAACTGAAAAGTGCAATTCAGGGAAAACTGTTTGAAACTGATGAAAGCAAGTTCCAGAGCAGTAGATGGCTGTATGTGCTATCTGTCTGATGTTTCTCTTGAAATAGAGGAAGGAATGGAACTCTGTGGTAGCTTGAAGAAAGAGGTTACCATCTAGAAGACCCTGATGGGACAAGTTTCATCAGTGAGACATTGAGGTGACTAGTGGTGGTACCTCAGTTGTGGAAATCCTGGAGCAACAAATATCTCTGCAAACCCTACAAGAACCTTCCTGACCAGTAAACATTTACTTTTCAAGCACCAAGCCTGGTGAACTTTATACATGTTAAATTCTGTGCACAGTATGGTGATTGCCTGCAACCAGAGAACTTGGAAGAAGGAGAATTGAGATTGAACTGTGAACCAAAGAAGTTTTCTTGAATTTACACACACATTACATACACGTGCGCTTAGAATTAGAAGGGGTAATTTGGGTTAGTATAGAGTATCATATAAGAATAGAGTTTAGTTAAAGTTTGATTCTATTTTCATGTTTGAAGTTGATTAAAAATAACTTTTGTTTTGAAAGCCACTTGTCTTGGTGAATGTCTATTGCTGCTGGGTTTTAGGTCCTTTGGGCTCGTAACAATACAGTAAAATCCCGGTATCTGGCACTTATGTGGATTGCAGATGCTGTATTTGCAAATTTTCTGGTTGCCTGACTAATACACCTGCATTAAGAATAAGCAGGTTAAAAGACAAAAGACAGTGCAAAATGTAAAGTAATTTTTAAAAAATTATGTAAAGTTCATTTTAATTAGGCAATTCCCACATAACTTACAAAATTTAAATTTGAATCCCAGTCTATGGCGCTATAATTCTTTTCTTTTTTCTTTCTTCTTTGGCTTGGCTTCGCGGACGAAGATTTATGGAGGGGGTAAAAAGTCCACGTCAGCTGCAGGCTCGTTTGTGGCTGACCAGTCCGATGCGGGACAGGCAGACACGATTGCAGCGGTTGCAAGGGAAAATTGGTTGGTTGGGGTTGGGTGTTGGGTTTTTCCTCCTTTGCCTTTTGTCAGTGAGGTGGGCTCTGCGGTCTTCTTCAAAGGAGGCTGCTGCCCGCCAAACTGTGAGGCGCCAAGATGCACGGTTTGAGGCGTTATCAGCCCACTGGCGGTGGTCAATGTGGCAGGCACCAAGAGATTTCTTTAGGCAGTCCTTGTACCTTTTCTTTGGTGCACCTCTGTCACGGTGGCCAGTGGAGAGCTCGCCATATAATACGATCTTGGGAAGGCGATGGTCCTCCATTCTGGAGACGTGACCCATCCAGCGCAGCTGGATCTTCAGCAGCGTGGACTCGATGCTGTCGACCTCTGCCATCTCGAGTACCTCGACGTTAGGGGTGTGAGCGCTCCAATGGATGTTGAGGATGGAGCGGAGACAACGCTGGTGGAAGCGTTCTAGGAGCCGTAGGTGGTGCCGGTAGAGGACCCATGATTCGGAGCCGAACAGGAGTGTGGGTATGACAACGGCTCTGTATACGCTTATCTTTGTGAGATTTTTCAGTTGGTTGTTTTTCCAGACTCTTTTGTGTAGTCTTCCAAAGGCGCTATTTGCCTTGGCGAGTCTGTTGTCTATCTCATTGTCGATCCTTGCATCTGATGAAATGGTGCAGCCGAGAAAGGTAAACTGGTTGACCGTTTTGAGTTTTGTGTGCCCGATGGAGATGTGGGGGGGCTGGTAGTCATGGTGGGGAGCTGGCTGATGGAGGACCTCAGTTTTCTTCAGGCTGACTTCCAGGCCAAACATTTTGGCAGTTTCCGCAAAGCAGGACGTCAAGCGCTGAAGAGCTGGCTCTGAATGGGCAACTAAAGCGGCATCATCTGCAAAGAGTAGTTCACGGACAAGTTTCTCTTGTGTCTTGGTGTGAGCTTGCAGGCGCCTCAGATTGAAGAGACTGCCATCCGTGCGGTACCGGATGTAAACAGCGTCTTCATTGTTGGGGTCTTTCATGGCTTGGTTCAGCATCATGCTGAAGAAGATTGAAAAGAGGGTTGGTGCGAGAACACAGCCTTGCTTCACGCCATTGTTAATGGAGAAGGGTTCAGAGAGCTCATTGCTGTATCTGACCCGACCTTGTTGGTTTTCGTGCAGTTGGATAATCATGTTGAGGAACTTTGGGGGACATCCGATGCGCTCTAGTATTTGCCAAAGCCCTTTCCTGCTCACGGTGTCGAAGGCTTTGGTGAGGTCAACAAAGGTGATGTAGAGTCCTTTGTTTTGTTCTCTACACTTTTCTTGGAGCTGTCTGAGGGCAAAGACCATGTCAGTGGTTCCTCTGTTAGCGCGAAAGCCGCACTGTGATTCTGGGAGAATATTCTCAGCGACACTAGGTATTATTCTATTTAGTAGAATCCTAGCGAAGATTTTGCCTGCAATGGAGAGCAACGTGATTCCCCTGTAGTTTGAGCAGTCTGATTTCTCGCCTTTGTTTTTGTACAGGGTGATGATGGTGGCATCACGAAGATCCTGAGGCAGTTTACCTTGGTCCCAACAAAGCTTGAAAAACTCATGCAGTTTGGCATGCAGAGTTTTGCCGCCAGCCTTCCAGACTTCTGGGGGGATTCCATCCATACCTGCTGCTTTGCCACTTTTCAGTTGTTCGATTGCCTTATATGTCTCATCCAGGGTGGGAACCTCATCCAGCTCTAGCCTTAGGGGCTGTTGAGGGAGCTGGAGCAGGGCGGAATCTTGGACTGAGCGGTTGGTACTGAAAAGAGATTGGAAGTGTTCTGACCATCGGTTGAGGATGGAGATCTTGTCGCTGAGGAGGACTTTGCCGTCTGAGCTGCGCAGCGGGCTTTGGACTTGGGGTGAGGGGCGCTATAATAGCATTACACTAACCACTACACTAACTATGCTGTTATCATAATTAACCTGCCCTCCCCCAAGGTTACAGATAAAGCCTTACTAATATACTTAATACTAGTAAAGATAAAGACTTTTACTAGGTAGGGATAGGGAGACACTTTGGGAGAGTCATCCCAGCAGCGAACGACATCGTCCAGCTCTTCATCCTGGATGCCACCATTTTCTTCAAACAGAACTTTATTGAAACTTTATCAAATAGCTGCTGTGGCAGGGCATGACTAGCCCGCTACACTGGCTGAATGTTTGCTCCCATCTTCATCAAGGGGTTGTGAGCTGCTTTGGAGAACATTTAATTTTACAATTTTAAACAACTTAATTTTTTATTTATTCTTATTTATGTTCAATGTATTTATTTATTTCTTCGGTTTTTTTTTGCCAGTTGCTTTAATTCCAGATACTGGGAATTTTACTGAAAAGTGTTAGAAGGATAAGGTGCAGGATATAGGGAAAAATACAGTTAAACTTTGCAGGGGTATCATCTTTTACTAATGAGAGGTTCATTCAAAAACAGAAGGAAATAAAACTATCCTTGAATATAGAGTTTTGTGTTTTTTCAAGCTCCCATATCTTCTGACTGACAAGAGGTGGGAGAAGAGGATACTCTTGGGGTGGGTGGGGGGGGGGGGTCCTTTCAGATATTGCAGATTTCATGAGCAGACTGGGGGGAGGGGGTGCATAAAAGGAGTTGCTGAAGTGAGTGGAGGTTGGTTTGTGTGGTGTTCTTTTTACAACTCCATGCAGTTTTTTGTGCAGTTCCTATTATAAGCTGGGTGACTTTCTATGGCACATCTGTAAAAAAAAATTGGTAAGAGACATTGGGGATATGCCAAATTTCCTTTGGCTTCTGAGGTAGTATATTGACTATCTCCTTCATTTTTCTGACACTGAGAAAAAGGTTGTTGACCTGATCCCATGACACCAGGCTCTCTAATATCTCCTTTTTATAACTTTTTTTATTGATTGAGGTCTATCCTACAATGGAATTGAGTGCCAAATGGAGCTGTATCTTTTAGAATTATCTACAGATTTAATCATAGTCACATCCTTTTGTCGCCTTTTTCTACCTTCTGGAACAAAATATCAGAATAACTTTCCTGCTTCCTGATTTATTGCATTGCCTCAATCTTTGATTCCAGTTTTTCTTTTCTAACTATCTTGAATTGCCAATACTTACTGTGGTCATCATGGATCCTATGAAGCTTCCGTATATTCAATTGTGACACATCACCTTCCATGTCATGTTTCTTGTAATTAATTTATATACTTTATGAAACATAAATGTGACTGTTACCCTTGCCTTTGCAAAGTCAATATAGTGTAGGATAGTGGAGCAAATATGTACTACAAACAGTGATAAAACGTGCAGCCTCTTAGAATCCACACCTTATGATCCCTGATTTTGTATATTGTCAATTATCCAACTTCAAATTGGAGGGCTTCCCCCCCCCCCCCCCCACCCCCATCTAATATTTGCTGTGAATTATAAAAGGAAAAGTACGTTGAGCTTTACTACTTAAACCATACTGTATGTATGCTGGGAATGGTGATTAGTCACTGCAGAGGGAATCAATTAATTAACCAACCTTAACAGTTGAGAGAATTTGCTATGAATTTAGTTTTTGCATGTAAATGTACGTGTTTAAAGAAACAATAGAGTGAATGTAACTTTTGCTGTGTATGTCATGGGAGTATTTGAAGGGAACAACAGTTAAGGTTGAAGATTGTCATTTCACTTCATAGCACAACATTGCAACTTCCCTCAATCTGCCTGGTGTCACAAATATTTGCACCCTCTTTAATTGGATACAAATGGTAATGCTGGATGAAGATAAATTTCTTCTTTCTTTGGCTTGGCTTCGTGGACGAAGATTTATGGAGGGGTATGTCCACGTCTGCTGCAGGCTCATTGGTGACTGACAAGTCGGATGCGGGACAGGCAGGCATGGTTGCAGCGGTTGCAAGGGAAAATTGGTTGGTTGGGATTGGGTGTTGGGTTTTTCCTCCTTTGTCTTTTGTCAGTGAGGTGGGCTCTGCGGTCTTCTTCAAAGGAGGTTGCAGCCCGCCGAACTGTGAGAAGCCAAGATGCACGGTTGGAGGCGAGATCAGCCCACTGGCGGTGGTCAATGTGGCAGGCACCAAGAGATTTCTTTAAGCAATCCTTGTACCTCTTTGGTGCACCTCTGTCTCGCCATATAACACGATCTTGGGAAGGCGATGGTCCTCCATTCTGGAGACGTGACCCACCCAGCGCAGTTGGGTCTTCAGCAGCGTGGATTCGATGCTTGCAGATTCTGCCAGCTCAAGTACTTCGATGTTGGTGATGAAGTCATTCCAGTGAATGTTGAGGATGGAGCGGAGACAGCGCTGATGGAAGCGTTCTAGGAGCCGTAGGTGATGCCAGTAGAGGACCCATGATTCAGATCCAAACAGGAGTGTGGGTATGACAACGGCTCTGTACACGCTGATCTTTGTGTGTTTCTTCAGGTGATTGTTTTTCCAGACTCTTGTGTAGTCTTCCAAAGGCGCTATTTGCCTTGGCGAGTCTTTTGTCTATCTCTTTGTCGATCCTTGCATCAGATGAAATGGTGCAGCTGAGGTAGGTAAACTGATTGACTGTTTTGAGTTCTGTGAGCCCGATGGAGATGTTGGGGGGCTGGTAGTCATGGTGGGGAGCTGGCTGATGGAGGACCTCAGTTTTCTTCAGGCTGACTTCCAGGCCAAACATTTTGGCAGTTTCCGCAAAACAGGACGTCATGCGCTGGAGAGCTGGCTCTGAATGGGCAACTAAAGCGGCTAAAGATAAATAACAACAAGCATAATGGTACAATTCCTGTGTCCTATGCCATCACCCCAAACTTTATAATCTCTTTCCCCAGGTACAACGGGTATTACCTCAGTGGCTTTCCAAACCGACACCGATTAACAAAGTCATCAAAGAGAATCTTAGAGCAATTGAAGATGTTCCAGGAATCCACCCTAAACTAATTCAGAAGCTTCAAGCCAATGGTATATATTCCTTTTTTCCAGGTATGTTGGTATTACTGTTTGAAAGCAATATCTGTTCCTTGAGCTAACAGCTTTCAGTTAAATAGATATATTAGAGAAGATCGTGTCATCCTCAGAGCAAATTTGAAGGAGTGGCATAATTCATAAGGGTGAAGAGAGAATGTCTACTGGCTGAAACTGAAAGGGGTTGGATTTAAGCTGAATGAAAAATGCAGAAGTTTCATGTGTTTTGTTGTTTTTGGGTGCTCTGGATGAAAGCATAGTTTTAGTGGTTACACATTTACACTCTGTATTGTCAATTTTGTCCTTTTAGTTTCAAGCAGAAATTGAATTGAAAAAATTAATTTGTGAGGATGTATGTAAAAATTGGGTAGTAGGAGTAATTAATGTCTTCAAAAGAGCTTGTGTGTGGGAATGGATAGATGGCATGCAGAAGCTTGGAGTTGTATTCCACTTGAAAGAATTACTTATAATTTAAGAGATAAATGTCACACATTTTGTGAAATATGGAGCTCATATTTACAAACTGTTGGTATTAAAATTTAAATGAATCTCAAACATACCCTTTCTCCTATAGGTCTCTACAATATATGTTTCAAAGTATCGGAAGGTGTTCTGGTTTTCTTGTCCCTCTTTCTTTAGTTTGTGGGGGGGGGGGGAATTTAGAGGAGGTTTTTATTTCTTTTGTATTTAATTTTTTTTAAAAATATAAAATACCACATGTATTTGGATTAAATTTGAAATATTGCGATATGTTTTATATAAAATAAAAATTTTTTTAAAAAGAGCTCATGTGGCCTGTGGCTTGTGGCTGCCTCATCCTCTGCTAAATGTTCTCCAATTCCTTGGGTGACTATAGCTCAATACGTTGCTCAAGGAACTATATGTTGAATATAGAATGCATCACAACTTGGCAAAGTTGCATTCTTTAGTAGAGAACCCACTTATCCTGAATAGGTCTCACTAAACCTGGGAATTGGCCCCAATGCTGGAACAATATGAAATCCTCCCTTTTACTCCATGCCCCTATTCTTGGATTAATTTGTCCCATCCTCTCATTTCTACACATTAGTTCCAGGCTCTGGGAGTAATCCAGCTATTACAAGATTTGATATCCCATTCTTTAACTTGTTTCTGAAACTTAAACTGTAGAAAATCACGTCACTTCTTGTTATTGAATCTAACAAGTGTTCAGGTGACTTCTTCTCTCAATGTCCTACATCCTCTCTCTGATGTCTTTTACTGTAGAAGCAGGCACCAACTAGATTTGGGTTAGCAGTTACGAAAACTTCCATCTATCATCTCACTATTGACTTCCCCGTGATGTCTTTCGTTCATCCTCTGGATTGTATCCTCAGGGGTGACAGTTTCAGGGATATTACCATCAAGAAAAACTGAGCCTTCATTTTGTTCTGCAATAATTTCACCTATCACTGAAGTTTGAGAGACTGAGCAGAAATAATTCCTTGCAGTCAGACCAATTCTTAAGACTTCTCATTTTGCACTTCTCATCGTTGTTCTCTTTCCAAAGTGAGTTCATGTCAATAATATTTATCTGCTCCCATTCCTTGGATTACCTTCTTTTCTTTCAAACTCTTCCTTGGCCTTTTCTCTCTCCATTCCTTTTATCCCTTATCTGAGCTGTTCTCTGAAGCACGAACTAACAATTTCCCTTCATGGGTGTTGCCTGAATTGCTGAGTTCCTCTAGCAATTTGTTTTTGCTCAACTTCCAGCATCGGCATTCTCTTGTATCTCAAGCTCTTTTTCTAGTTTTGTGCTACGTGGACCACTTTGGTCTCCACCCTATCTTTGACATTTTTCTTTCCTCACTCCTTCCTGTTTCAACACTTAAAGCACACATTTTCTCAATCTCATGCTATAATAAAGAGCCATTGCTTGAAAGGTTAACTCTTCCTCTTTTTACAGATGTTGCCTGAACTGCTCAGTGTTTTTATTCTTAACTTTTTTTTTATTATCTCTGACTCAAAAGTGAAAACTTATCTTCTTGTAAAATTAGAGATGGCAGAAAACAGGCAGTGGAACTCTTCCGTCAGCCTAACCTTGCCCCGACAAAAAAAAACAGAGGAGGCAGTTGAAAATTGTAAAACAAAGCTTGATAGGTTTTTGTTAGGTAGAATTATCAAGAAGATAAGGAGCAATGGCTCTGATAAAAATCAACTGAAAATTTCTTTTGCTGCTCTTTAGAGGGTGAAGCAGGGACAACTTTGTTCACTGGGTAAATATTGCTGACTTACACCTGATAACATTATTGCTCCCACAGGACTGAGTATTCTAGTTAACTTCTTTTTTTCAATCCTGTTTTGCCATTATCAGTTCAAGCTGAGGTGATCCCTGCCTTGTTGGAGAGTTCAAAACATGGGATTCTACTGGGCAGAGGAGGCTACAGGCCGAATGACATCTGTGTGTCTGCACCAACTGGTAGTGGCAAGACGCTGGCTTTTGTTATCCCTGTTATTCAGGTGAGCTGAAGCACTGGTGTGTTTTTTAATTTTCTGTTCCTTCGGTTGGACATTACAAAAATGACTTGTCAATATTTTTTTAAGTCTATGTGTCAATATCAGTTAAAGCATGCTTTTGAGTCAGAAGGTTGACTGGGCCAACCTGAACACAACAATCTCTGCTGAGGCCACAGGCCAGTGAACCACTCTCAGAGCTGTCAGCTGTAACCAACGCTTTGCATGATCTTTGAAGATATTTAAAAAAAGAGCATTTGAGTTATTCTACTATCCTAGCCAAAGAATATGGCTCAGTCAAGAGTACTAAAATGCAAATTATTTGCTTGGTTTCAGTGCTCCTCCACGGGGTCCACTACTGTCAGCTCTGTACAGGCTTTAAATGGCCTTTTACAGGAGCTGACAGTGGTTTATTTTAAAATAGCTAAATAAAATTTAAACCTTTAAATGATAATTTGTTATTAAAATATTGTGATTTGCTTTTAACAGCAGCCATTGGTCAGCAGCAAGTGCCTAATTTTGGAGGGGTGGTCGTCTTTTCAAAGGGTATCGCTCAAAACCAACCATTTTAGGGTCATCCTGTATAATAGCATATATGGTATCTCTACATTGATACAGGTTGTTTTGAGAGCAGATCAGTAGACATTTCATGTAAAGTACAAGTAAAACACGGAACTGAAGTACAGAGTTCGAGAGATCATATGGTATGGAGCAAAGGCAAAACAAAAGTGGGTGGCACAGTTAGCATAGCAGTAAGTGCAATGCTGTTACAACACCAGCGACTGGGATTTGAGTCCCAGTGTCTGTGTGGGTTTCCTCCGGGTGCTCTGGTTTCCACCTCTCTTCAAAATGTACAGGCATTGTAGGTTAATTAGGTGTAATTTGGCGGCATGGGCTCATGGGCCTGTATATCTAAATTTAAATTTTACGATATTTGGGGGTCATTCAGGAGTCTGATAATGGCAAGAAAGAAGCTGTCCTTGGATTTGATGGTGTGTGATCTCACACTCATGAATCTTCTTCCTGATTTGGAGGTGTGGATAGTGAGATGAGTCTTTTCATATGTTGGCTGCTTTTTCAAGCAATTGGAGTTATAGATGGAGTTGATGGAACGAAGGAAATTGAACATAATGAACTGAGTAACGTTTATGACCTTCTGCTGTTTCTTGCGGTCTTAACCAGAGCAATTCAAGTACAGTGATACACCCTGATTGGATGCTTTCAGTGGAGCTTTAAGATGCTCTGAGATTGTTAGAAGGTACCATACAATGCATTTAATCATTTGGGTGTTTGTTCTGTACTTCTATCTAAGGCACTGATGGAGCGCATTGTATGCAGAGTTCGAGCCCTGGCCCTACTGCCCACAAAAGAACTGGCTCAGCAGGTAAAATTGCTGTCTCATCCTTGGTCATGACTGTGGATGTGGGGGGTGGGGGGGGGGTGGAATAAATTGTATGTTTGGGATGCCAGTCTATAATTTACTGTGACTAATGCATGGGATAGAATTCCAAAAGTTGACTTTCAGGAGGTGCCTACTCAGAAGTTTCCAGCATGAAAGATACTAGCTGAGGCCCAGACTTGTTTGAAACAAACTGCCTTTTCCAGATTTATGAAGTCTACTTTGGCAACATACCCATGATAAGAACTGGCTTGTACAACTGGTGGAAGCAGCTCCAGTAGTTGAATGTTTGCTTCAACAGGGCCAGATGGAGGTGTTAATGTTTCCCACAATGTAACATCAAAAGAAAAGTAACAAGTCATAGAGTCACACAGTGCAGAACAGTCCCTTAATCCCAACTCGCGCACGCTGACTAAGTTGGCATTCTGGGCTCTTCCCACTTGCCTGGATTTATGTTCTTCTAAACCCTTCCTATCCATACATTTGTTCAAATGTCCTTTGAACATTGTTATTGTTCTCATTTCTATAGCTTCCTCTTGTAACTTGTTCCAGATATGGTGGACTACCCTCTGGATGAAAAAGTTACCCCTCAGATCCTTCTTCAGTCTCTACCTTGAGCATTCACTAAATCCACACCCCCTTAGAATCAGGATTTATTTTCATGAACAAGTCATGAAATTCAGTGTTTTGCGGCAGCATCTTAGTGCAAACATACATATTACAACCATCTTACGATGTTACTATAAATAATAAAATAAAATAATAATAACAATAATATTGCACGAAAAGTAAGGCAACATCTTATTCAGGAATCTGATGGCAGCGGGAAGGAAGGTGTCCTTGTGCTGCTGAGTGCTCTTCTTTAGGCTCCTGGACCCTTTCCCTGATGGTAGCAGAGTGAAGAGGGCATGACCTGGGTGGTGGGGGTTTTTGAGACTGCCTTCTAAAGACATCGCCTCAGGTCCTCGATGGAGTGAAGTCTGGTGCCTGTGATGTTGCAGGCCAAGTTAACAGTCCTCTAGAGTTTTCTCTTAGGCCAGAATGCCAACTTAATCTGTAGTCAATCTCTGTAAGATCACCACTCAGCCTCCTTTGCTCCAAGGAATCAAGACAGCCTTTCCAACTTGAACTGAGAGCTCAAGCCCTACAGTCTTGGCAAACTCCAGGTGACTATCCTTTGCACCTCTTCCAACTTGATAGTCTTCCTATCACTGGATGACCAGAACAACACCAGGTATCTCAAGTACTGGCTCATCAACATATTGTACATGAGCTATATCATGTTGTCTCAGACTCCAGATAAGAGGCCAAGAAATCTTGCAATATAAACTGATTAATACTTTGAAATAATTTTTTAGGTGGGTAAAGTTTTCAGTACGTATGTTGAAGGCATGGATTTAAGAGTAGTGATTGCTGCTGGACAAAAGCCATTTGCAGTAGAGCAATCTTCTCTTGTTGAGCACATGTAAGTATTTCTCACTTTTGTGTTTATTTTTCTACTTTTTTGGAATTTAAAAAAAACTCACTGACATGTTTCTAAAAATCACATGTTTCTAAATTTCAAATATATTAGCAGAGAAATAAACTTGTGTTAGAGGAATTTACAGGTTGAGGAAAGATTTTTATGCTATATCTATTAATTTTGAATGATCTATCTTTAACAGCTCACATTCAATCTAAGTTCCTTCTTGAATCTGTTAACTTTATGGCTGAGAAGTGACAGATGGCATTAAACCCAGATAAGTGTGAAGTAGTTTATTTTGGTAGGTGAAATATGATGGCAGAATATAGTATTAATGGTAAGACTATTGGCTGAGTGGAGGATTAGAGGGACCTTGAGGTTCGAGTTCATAGGACACTCAAAGCAGCTGAGCAGGTTGATTCTCTGGTTAAGAAGGCATACAGTGTATTGGTCTTCATTAATCGTAGAATTAAATTTAGGAGCCAAAAGGTAATGTTGCAGGTATATAGGGCCCTGATCAGACCCCACTTGGAGTACTGTGCACAGTTCTGATCACCTCACTACTGGAAGGATGTGGAAGCCATAGAAAGGGTGCAGAGGAGATTTACAAGGATGTTGCCTGGCGTAGGGTGCATGCCTTATGAAAACAGGTTGAGTGAACTCAGCCTTTTCTCCTTGGAGCGATGGAGGTGTTTAAGATGATGAGAGGCATTGATTGTGTAGATAGTCAGAGGCTTTTTCCCAGGGCTGAAATGATTGCCACAAGTAGACATGGGTTTAAGGTGCTCGGGAGTAGGTGCAGAGGAGATGTCAGGGGTAAGTTTTTAACGCAGAATGATGGGTGGAATGGACTGCCGGCAATGGTAGTGGAGCCCGATACAATAGGGACCTTTAAGGGATTTTTGGAATGATACAGGAAGGTTAAAAAAATAGAGGGCTATGGGAAAGCCTAGTAATTTCTACGGTAGAGACATGTTCAGCACAATTTTGAGGGCCGAAGGGCCTGTATTGTGCTGTAAGTTTTCTATTACCAACCCTTGGTCTCTCACCCTCCTTGTTCACCTTAAACAGTCCATG
The DNA here is from genome assembly GCF_036971445.1 of Narcine bancroftii. Classification (NCBI taxonomy): domain Eukaryota; kingdom Metazoa; phylum Chordata; class Chondrichthyes; order Torpediniformes; family Narcinidae; genus Narcine; species Narcine bancroftii. Next base: position 173,313,756 of record NC_091472.1, on the reverse strand, counting down.
TTTTGATCATCCATGTCCAGGTCAATCAACCCAATTGCAAGGCCTTGTGGTTTGAATGATCTGTGTGAGTCAGACGGTGTTTTACAATTGGATAGAATAACCTACATGACGTCTGGTCCTCATGTTCTTCATTGACCTTCCATCCTTTCAGTTAATTCTCATTAGTTAGTTCAACCTTCCCACCATTCAAACCTGTGTGATCACTGAGTTTATACAGAACATGAGACGGAATCAGAGAGAGATATATTAACTGCCCCAACTCCACCTTCTAACGTGATCATTTACATTAATGTGGGGCCACAGAATACATGCCTGTCTAGAGTGTAATTTACTTGGGAATTGTAATAGGGTTGGGGACTTAACCAGAACAGGAAAAAGATAATTATGGCAGTAAGCATAAACCACAGAAAAGAACCAAAGTGAATTATTTTTACGTCATTTATCCCTTGTTTCTGAGATTCCAAAACATTTCATGTGCAACAAATCTCTGTGTAATTATGTCATTGTCATTCAACTCGGCAGCAAACTCCAACCACAACAAAGTTCTTTAACCATCAGTGACCATAATCAGTTTTGGTTGTGTTGGTGAATGAACCAGCATAAGGTACAATGTCCTTGACATCACTAGTGCTCATGGAGCAGAAAAATCTTGAGAATCACCAACAATTCTGTGAGTGCATCTCTGTTGTGTGGTCTTAATCCTGGAGCTTCATCTCATATAATGGCATGGTTGATGTAGCGGTTAGCACAACACTGTTACAGTGCTAGCTGTTGGGATTGGGGTTCGAATCCCATGTTGTCTGCAAGGAGCTTGTACGTTCTCCCCGTGTGCATCAGTTTTCCCCTGTGGCTCCAGTTACCTCACGTTGTTCAAATCGTACTGGGGGTTGTTGGTCAATCAGGTGTAAATTGGGCAGCACAAGCTTGTGGGCCAAAAGGACCTATTACTGGGCTGTATATTGAAACAATAAACACTGTGGGTTACCAGTAACATAAATGCTGCAGTCATTTAAGAAAGAAGCATCACTTTCTAAAATCAGTTAGAAATGGGCAATAACTGCTGGCCTTGTCAGTAATCCCCATATCTGATTGATTAATGAAAAAAATATTATATTTTTGATATCTGGTCAAGAAATGTTGCATTTTTAGGTCACCTTGCACAAATTGTGAGTAAAATGTGTAGTTTTCCAATATAAAGGATTCATTACTGACTAGTTACTGGTCCTGACCCTCTTGCAGATGTGTATCAATATTGTGTTGCACTCTCTAAGCTTGTAATTTATTCATTTTGTTCTTTATGCTGTTTGGGCTCTTTGTTCTTATTTGGGCCATACACCCTAACCTGTTGTTTTGCTATTTTGCTTTTCTCACATCTTCCCCATTTCTTTCTCTTTTGTATATTTTTATACTCTTGTTTTATATTCTTGTTTGTATATTTTGATTTATTTTAAAAGAACCCAAGATGCCTAAAGCACAAGTTTTCAGAATGGCTCTGCTCTTCATTGATTTCAGAATTATGTTTTACTTCACCCCATTTCCCTGAGGTCTTTTCCCACATTACCTAGTTTAAGATTGGGAGTTCAAATTGGTTCATGACATTGAAAGTTTGGAATACTTTAATCTTTCATATCAAATTGGAACTCCAGGCACAATTCACAAAACACACATCTTAACACAACAGACATTTTTTTTGAAAAAGAAACTGATTATGTTTGAGATTCCATATCTAAAAATAGAATGATGCAGCAATTATCCATGTTTGAATTAATGATACACATTTAATTGTCACTATATATTTTGGTAGATTACCATACACATTTGCTCCAGTTTGGAGACTTCCATCTTCCTCAGTCGAATGGGGTGGGAAATGTAAAGTGAAAATGTAACTTGCATTTATATAGCACTTCTACCATAGGAAAAAACTTTAATGTTTCATTGAAGTATTAAATGCAGAGAAGATTTACAAGGATATTGGCAGGACTCAGGGAATGGTGGGGGCGGGGGGGGGGGGTAGTGGTGGCGATGATCAAAAGGGATAGGTTGAGCAGGCTAGGCCTTTATTCCTTGGAGTGCAGGAGGATGAGGAATAATCTCATAGAGGGTTACAAAATCATGAGAAATAGGTCGGGTGAATACAGAGAGTATTTTGCCCTGTGTAGGGGGATCAGTAACCAGAGGACGTTGGTTTAAGGTGAGGGGGGAGATTTAACAGGAACCCCAGTAGTAACTTTTTTTTATGCAGAAGGTGATGGGTGTATGGAATGGGCTGCCAAAGGAGGTGGTTGAGGCAGGTGTTGCAATATTTAATAAAAAATTGGACAGATATGATACCAAATGCAGACAGGTGGGACTCGTGTGGGTGGTCATCGTGGGCATGTTGGACTGAAGGGCATGTTTCCATGCTGTGCGACTCCGTGATTCCAATAATTTACAAGTTAAACCCATCAGCAGAAATATTAGCAGCAATCACTAAACATGTTGTGAAAGAGGGAGAGGCGGCAGGTTTAAGGAAGATAATCCACAGAATGGTTGGTGCATGGCATGAAGATTGATGGGTACGACATGATCAAAGCATTAGGCGTGCACTATTCTAATTAGATGGAAGGATATGGGAAAGATGGGGGTAAATTGTTAAAAGATACAGAGTCAACATTGAAATTTTGGGGTTGACTGGTGTAGGTCAGCAGGTTCTGCTTGGATTGATTTGGGGTAGGGCAGGCAGCAGAGGTTTGAAGTGCTGAGATATACAGTGAGTAATGAAGGAGAGAGTGACAGAGAGCACCAGAAAAGGAGATCAGAGATGACTCGGGTAGAGTGCAAAGAGCTTTGCTGAGTTAGAGGTGAAGGTGGGCAATGTTATGAATGCAGAGGTACAAAGGATAAGGGAACAGAAGAAGAAGATTAAGGCTTTGAATCAATTTCACCCTGCAACATTGATGGGGAAGAGAATGAATTAGTGAACCTGGCTACTGAGAGTGAAACACGAAAATCTGCAGATGCTCTGATTGTAGTAAAAATGCAAATGCTGGAGGAACTCAGCAGGTCTCGCAGCGTCCATAGGTGGTTAACCAATGTTTCAGGCCTGAGCCCTTCAAAGTAACCTTGGCTACTGAGTTTGTGACAAGGGGCAAAGGGACCGCCCCATTGGAAGAAATTTCAGCCTTTTCAAAACTGAATTTTGGACAAAATCTGAGCAGAACAGAGGCAGTATAAGAGTTGCAAGATGTTATGGAAAGCTAGTTACGTTGCAATTAAAAAAAGGATAAAATTCTTAATGCAACATTTAGTTAAGGAAGGTGAATTAAGCATAGATCTTTATTACCTCTGGAAGCTCTGAATTTGGAGGTACTTTCTCCAATGTAGAGCAAGAGGAGCTAGGTGGATAACAATACACCTCTGTAAACGGATATAAACCTAATTTTCATTGCTCAACAGTTTACTCTGATTTTGTTTTGAAGATGATTGGATTTTAATGACATTTATCACTCCTTCTTTCGGCTGAACATGCATCAGTATATGATTGAAGTTGCAATGTTTTCAGTTATGAGCTTACTGCTGTTTTTCCCACTTTCGTCGCTGCAGGATTCTGGGTTACCGCAGCTTGGCGGATATTGTCATTTCAACTCCAGGACGTCTCGTTGATCATATTACCAAAACAGAAGGATTCAGTCTGCAGCATCTCCGATACCTGGTAAGACCCCACTCTGCTGGCAGACATTTCTTGATAATTTCAGCTCTTTTCCTCCTCTTATTCTTCTTCTTTCTTTGGCTTGGCTTCGCGGACGAAGATTTATGGAGGGGGTAAAAGTCCACGTCAGCTGCAGGCTCGATTGTGGCTGACAAGTCCGATGGAAGCACAACCAAAACTGCTGATTAGTTCATAAAACCACCTTTCCTTAATTTCCTCAGCTATTTCCATTGTTTAAAATTGTCACATTATACCTGGTACACTAAGAAGGTGAAGATTCTTCCATGATCATCATTCTTCCATGATTCTTCCATTAACAGGTTAATGATACATTCAGAGACCTATATATTGTAGAAGAACATATACTACAAAGCAAGTCCAGCATCAGAGCATTGTAATGAGATTCATTTAGGTGCCTGATGGCAGTATTGAAGAAATGGTCTTTAACCCCATTGGTGTGCAATTTCACACTCTTAGACTTTCTCCTTGATGGGAAGAGGGATAGGAGAGTATGTCCGGAGTGGGTTGGGTCCTTCATTATGTTGTCTGCCTTTCCTCGGCAGTGGGAGGTATACGTAGAGTCTGGAAGGGAGGGAAGTTTGTGTGATATTCCGAGCTGCATTTATTACTTTCTGCAACTTCTTCCGATCTTGAGCAGTCACTCCCACACCATGGTATGATACCTCTAATAAGTATCCTATAATTAGTGCCCTTGTAGAAGAAAATGGAGGAAAGTGCCAGACTGCTTTCATCTTCTTAGAAATTAGAGGCACCAGTGTGTTTAAGATTGTTGTTCATAAGATTTAAAAAACATTTAGTTTTGGACTGTTTGATTGTCAGAGGCATCACATGCAATTTTTTATTTGGTACCTGATGTCCACGTGTGCCTGGATAATAACGGAGATAGCTTCTGCCTTGGAAAATCAGCCAGTATATTAAAAGACTTACCCCATCCCAGCCAACACACTCTCAGAGCCCTAGAACACTACAACACTGAAACTCCCAATGTTCTCTTTAAACATTTCAACTTACATCCTTAACCCATGCCTTCTTGTTCTTTTTTTTTCCCGAAACTTTATTTATTAATTTTAACATATAAAGAAAGTAAGTAATTCACGTACAGAAAAAATACAAAATAAAGTAATACAAGTACAAAGTAACATAGTTAATACAATACCAATCTCGGCATCTCCCCCTAACAACTAAAAACTAAGACTAAAAAAAACCTATTTTTAACCCCTAAACCCCCCCCCCCTCCCCACCCCCACGATAAAGAGTGAAGAATTAATACTATTAGTATAATTTTTAAAAAATCTTTAAAAAAAAGATTGATATATATATTTTAAAAAATTAATTAAGTATTAATTATTAATCCAAAAAAATTTTATTATATAAGAATATATATGAAAAAACAAAAACAAAAAGAACTTACGAAAAAAAAAACCAACTAATAATAAAAAAACTAAAAAAAAGAAAACATATATATAGAAAAAATATATAATTTAAAAAAGTTTTTTTAAAGAAAAAAAATGATTAATTCAAACTTATTTAAATTGTATATAATCAATAAATGGGGTCGACTTTAACTCAGAAAAAGACATCTTATCTTGTATAGAAAAAGATATTCTTTCCATAACCAAGCCTTCTTGTTCTTGACTCACCCAACCTCAGTGGAAAAAGCCTGCTTGCATTTACTTTATCTTTACCCATCATAATTTTGTATAGCTCTATCATTTCTCCCCTCATTCTTCTACGCCCCAGGGAATAAAGTCCTAACCTGTTTAATCTTTCCTTGCAACTCAATTCCTCAAGTCCTGGCAACGTCCCTATAAATCTTTTATGCACTCTTTCAATCTCATTTATATCTTTCCATTAGTTAGTTGACTCATAGTACTCCAAATTTGGCCTCACTAATGTCTTGTACAACTTCCTGTACCACCCCAATTCCTGTACTCAATACTTTGAGTTATGAAGGCCAACATGCCAAAAGCTCTCTTAACAATCCCATCTATCTGTGACTCCACTTTCTGGGAATTATATAACTATATACCCAGATCCCTCTGTTCTGCTGCACTCCCTGGTGCCCCAGCATTTACCATGTGTGTCCCACCTTGGTTAGTACTCCCAAAGTGCAACACCTCACATTTGTCCATGTTAAATTCCATCTGGCATTTTTCATACCATTTTTCCAGCTGGTCCAGGTCCAGCGGCAAACTTTGAAAGCCTTCCTCACCCATACCTCCAATCTTTGTCATCTGCAAACTTGCTGATCCAATTTACCACAGATGAGATTATTGACATAGTTACAAACAATGATTGTCCCAGCACCGATGCACAAGGCACATCACTAGCCAGAAGCCTCCAGTACCACTCTCTGGCTTCTCCCACAAAACCAATGTTTCTTTATATTTTATTTAAAAGTTTCCATCCATGTAATTATATATTATACAGAGTCATGAGTTAGTTAAATTTAAAATTGCAATGATTACATGGTATTAAACTCCTCTCCCTTACCTACCCTACCCTCCCTCTTACCCCTCTACTATAAAAGTTGTAATGATAATAAATATGTAGTTCTGTAAAATAATTATATAAAGACAAAAGAAGGATAAAGAGAAAATAATATTGGTCTGGATTGCAGAAAGGATTAGCTCACACACTGGGATCTTACAGTATTTATATAAAATGACTTTAGGGAAGAAGATTATGATTAGTCTTAAGAGGCTGGAAGTACACTTTTACCTAGTTATCCCTAAACTTTTCATATATGGGCTCCAAATTTGTACAAAAGTTGAATATTTATTTCTCAAATTATATGTTCTTTTCTCCAAAGGTATACAACTTTGAATTTCCAAATGCAATCTCTCCATACCTAAATGTCCATCTGATTTTCAAGCCACTGCAATACACTTCCTTGCCAGCCCTAAAGCTATTTTGATAAATTTCACTTGATAAAATGATAGTTTTAATTTAGGTCTTGTTCCATCTATATTCCCCAACAAAAATAAATCTGGATTTTTGTGGAAAAACAACACTAATAATCTGTTCTAAAAACTTTCCTAAATCTGCCCAAAAGGTTCTAACTTTAGAACATGACCAAGTAGAGGGCAAAAATGTACCTATTTCTTCACCACATCTAAAACATTTATCTGATAAATCTGACTTCATTTTGTGCAATTTTTGCAGTGTTAACTATAATTGATGTAATTAATTATATTGAACTAAACTGTATCTAACATTTAAAATATTTGTCATACAACTGTGACTGAGATCTACCCATCTTTTCTTATCAATTGTAATATTTAAATCAACCTCCCATTACTGTTAAAATTATGAATTCCCTTTTTAATAGTGCTTGCTTGTAGTAAAATAAACATTGCAGAAATAAATTTCTTAGTATAACCTCTCCTGATAAGAACCTCCAACTCACTACAAGGTGGTAAGTACATTGTTGAATCAATATTTTCCTGCAAATATCCTCTTAGTTGAAGATGGCAAAAAAAAGTATACTTCGAAAAATTCCATATTTATTTCTAAACTGTTGAAATGACACCAGTTGACCTTGTTCATAACAATCTTCTACATTTTTAATACCTTTGTGGAACCAAATATTTAAAAATTGATTATCTTTAGTACAAGGTCTAAGGTTATTTTGAATCAAAGGTGTTTTAGGTGATATACTTCCTTTTGTACCAATTTCATTATTTATCTTGTTCCAAATAGTAATCAAATGCTAAAGCACAGGTACCTCCTTCACACCAGTTATTAACTTTGAATCCCATTTGTAAATTAATTCCTCCACTGATTTCTCTCCTATTTTACCCATCTCTATTTTGAGCTATGTCGGTTTTCCTGATCCCTCAAATAAAGAAATAAGAAGTCTCAATTGAGCCATCTGTTAATAATTCTTTGTATTTCCATGTTAATATTCCTATCAATACACTTGACATTTTACCTTTCCAAATAAATTTTCATATATGTTTATTTAATTCTTGAAAGAACTTTCGTGGTAACAATATATTTTGAAAAAAGCTATTGTATCTGCGGAAATATATTCATCTTGATACAATTTACCCTGCCTACTAATGTTATTGGCAAAGTAGTCCATTTTTAAAAATCTTCAACTTTTTTAAGCAATGATAAATAATTCAACTTGTAAATTATTTAAATTATTGTTAATCGCTTCTTTTGCTATTTAAATTGAGTATTTATTCAGCAACGAGTATAATCGCCTTGTCTAAGGGGCATCACTTTCATCCCAATTTACTTTATAGCCTGAAATCTTACCGTATTTTTTTTCAAATTTTATTTAAAGATAGAAAAAAACGTAACATACAGTATAAAAATAATCAAAAAAAATTTTACAAAGGTATTAACACCCACCCCCACTCTCCCACCCCTTCAGCCAACTCCCTTAAGGGGAGCAAAAAAAAGATTATATTTATATATAAAAAGAAAATATTATAAATGTTAATAACATTTCAAAATATATCTAAATACATATATTTCAAATACAGAGACCACTTAATAACAAAAGAAGAATAATTATCATGTAAATTATAAGTAATTTTTTCCATGACAATACATACTTTCAATTCATTGAGCCAACGTGATATATTAATCTCAGTATCATCTTTCCAAGTACTAGCAACACATTTACGTGCTACTGATAACACCAAACGTACAAAAGCAATTTGAATTTTGTCCAATCCCATTCCCCTTAACGAATACAAATTTCCCAACAAAAAAATAGTTGGATCTAATGGTAATATAAAATTACATAATTTTTCCAAAACTACTTTAATTCCTTGCAAAATGATTGAACTTTAACACAAGTTCAAACGGCATGTAGAAAAGTTCCAATACATGAGCCACATCTAAAACAAGAATCCGAATTACTAAACCCATTTTTTTTTAGCTTTTCTGGGGTCAAATATAATTGATGTAAAAAATTATAATTAACCATTCCATATCCTACATTAGTCAATTTAATTACATTGTCCTGACACATAGTCGCCCAATCATCTTCAGAAAAAAATAAATACTAAATCACTCTCCCATTTAAATTTAGATTTCTCCCAATCTGATTTATCCATACTACCTTGTAACAAATTATACATAACTGAAGTATAACCCTTTTTCGGTATAGAGGAAATCAAAGATTCAAATCTCGACAAAGTAGGTAAAATCATCTCTCTACCATAATTATCTTTTATCAAAGCTCTAAGTTGATAATGCGCAAACAAAGAATTTTCAGGTATATCAAATCTTTCTCTCATTTGATTAAAAGAAAGAAATTACCCCTCTTCAAAACTATCTTGTATTGTCTTTATACCTTTAGAATCCCAAATCTTTAAATGATTATTAAACATTGAAAAAGGAATAAGCTGATTATTATACAATGGAGTTAAAATTGATAATTTATCTTTTGACCCTAACACCCTGTTTTTTTTAAATCCAAATCTTTAACAAATGTTTCAATATCGGCATATCATTGCTGTAATAAAATCAAATTCCAAAGAAATATAAATTCATGTATATCAACCATAGAAATAGACACCATCTCCAATCTACTAACAAACTTCAACTGGGCTGCTTCATAATAATTTTGAAAATGTGGTAACTGTAATCCACTTAATGCATACTTCCATGTAAGTCTGTGCAATGCCACTCGAGCTAATTTACCTTTCCATAAAACCTCTTGCACTGCTTTATTCAAATCTTGAACAAAACCCTTAGAAAGTAAACAAGGTATTGACTGAAAAAAATATTGAATTCGAGGAAAAATATTCATTTTAATACAATTAACCCAACCAATCAAAGTTAATGGAAGATCTTTCCATTTAATCAAATCTGCTTTAATCTGTCTTATTATAGGTACATAATTTAATTGATATAATGATTGATAATTAGTATCCATAAACACAATTTTACTTGTCCTCCTTAATTTTGTAATAGTTTTAAATTCAGAATAATCTCCCACTCCAACTGGTAAAAATTCACTTTTATTCCAATTAACTTTATATCCCGATAATTCTCCAAATTTCAGCAAACACTCTTGTAATTGTTTCAACGATCATTCCGGTTCAGTCAAGTATACCAACACATCGTCCGCAAATAAGTTAATTTTATATTCTTCATTCTTAACCCACATCCCTCTAATTTCTTCATTTTGTCTAATAGCCTGAGCTAACGGTTCAATAACCAACGCAAATAAGGCTGGTGACAATGGGCAGCTCTGTTGAGTTGAACGAGTCAATTTAAATGGTAAAGAAATCTGTCCATTTGTCACCACCCTGGCAATTGGGTTTGTATATAAAGCTTTAACCCAACCAATAAAAAAAGGCCAAATTTAAATTTCTCTAACACTTTAAATAAAAAATCCCATTCAACCCTATCAAAAGCTTTTTCTGCATCTAATGGTTAGGTTGCTTTCAATATGCATTGACCAAAGTAATTAATTGAAATATATTGTCTGATGCATTTCTATTCTTAATAAAATCTGTTTGATCAATATGTACCAATTTGGGTAAATATTTAGCAAGTCTATTAGCTAATACTTTTGCTATAATTTTATAATCTACATTTAATAAAGAAATAGGTCTATATGAAGACACTTTTAATGCATCACTTTTTTTGGAATAACAGTTATTAAAGGACTTGAACATGATTCTGGTAACTTCTGACCTTCACTAACTTGATTCAACACTTCTCAAATACATTAGAGAAATCGTCATAAAATCCATAATCCCCTGGGGACTTTCCATTAGGCATTTCTTGAATAGTTTCCTTAATTTCAAAATCCGTAAATGGAGATTCCAATTCCTGAACATCATTTCCATCTAATACTGATAACTTTAATTTAGATAAGTAAGAGTCAATAGAACCATTATCCTGTTTCCCCTCAGAAGTATATCATTTTAGATAAAATGAATAAAACTGGTCATTAATTTCCTGAGGTTTATGTAACTTTTGAATTCTTTTTTAAAAAAAATTTTTATTTTTCACACCATAAACAACATTAACCATGTTACATACTTTTTCCTTTTCAAATATATACAATGCCATTTTCTACCCCCCCTCCCTCCTCCCATCCCACCCTCCCTACCTCCCCCCTCCCGTCCATTTAAAGTACAAAATCTAGGATACATTAAACCAGTCAAACAATGTTGTCATTCAATAAAAATAAACAAGAAATTCCACTGAGTCAATTCTTTTCATTTCCTTCTCCTTTCGTTAATTTAGGTAGTGAATGTCCCTGGTAGGTTTTCGCTATTGTGTTTCATGTAAGGCTCCCATATTTGTTCAAATATTTCAATATTATTTCTTAAACTATATGTTATTTTTTCTAATGGAATACATTTATTCATTTCTATATACCATTGTTGTATTTTCAAATTATCTTCCGATTTCCAGGTTGACATAATACATTTTTTTGGTACGGCTAGAGCTATCTTAACAAATCTTTTTTGTGCATCCTCCAAATCAAGTCCAAATTCTTTGGTTTTTATGTTACTTAGGAGGAAGATCTCTGGATTCTTTGGTATATTGTTTTCTGTAATTTTATTTAATATTTGGTTTAGATCTTCCCAAAATTTTTCTACTTTCTCACATGTCCAGATTGCATGAATTGTTGTTCCCATTTCTTTTTTACATCGAAAACATCTATCAGATACTGTTGGGTCCCATTTATTTAACTTTTGAGGTGTAATGTATAGCCTGTGTATCCAGTTATATTGTATCATACGTAACCTCGTATTTATTGTATTTCTCATCGTTCCAGAATATAACTTCTCCCATGTTTCCTTTTTTATCTTTATATTTAAATCTTGTTCCCATTTTTGTTTAGTTTTACCATTTGTTTCTTCATTCTCCTTTTCTTGCAGTTTAATATACATATTTGTTATAAATCTTTTGATTATCATTGTATCTGTAATCACATATTCAAAGTTACTTCCCTCTGGTAAACTCATACTGCTTCCTAATTTATCCTTCAAGTAGGATCTCAATTGGTAATATGCCAGCACTGTATCTTGAGTTATATTGTATTTATCTTTCATTTGTTCAAAGGATAATAATCTATTTCCTGAAAAACAATTTTCTATTCTTTTGATCCCTTTTTTCTCCCATTCTCTAAAGGAAAGGTTATCTATTGTAAAAGGGAGTAACTTATTTTGCGTCAATATTAGTTTTGGTAATTGATAATTTGTTTTATTTCTTTCTACATGAACCTTCTTCCAAATATTGAGTAGATGATGTAATACTGGAGAACTTCTATGTTGTACCAAATTTTCATCCCATTTATATAATATGTGTTCAGGTATCTTTTCCCCTATTTTATCTAATTCTAATCTAGTCCAATCTGGCTTTTCTTTTGAATTCTTCTTAACAGCATTAATAGTCCGAGATGTCTGTTCAGCTTTCAGTTGCCAAGCAAGTACCTTATTAGCTCTTTCCCCCAACTCATAATAACGTTGTTTAGATCGATTAATTAAGCGCTCAAACTGATAAGTTTGTAAAGTATTATAATGTAATATCAACCTCGCTAATGCAGCTTTTTTTATCTTCTGTTACACCTTTCTGAAAATCTTTCTCTAACTCAGCAATCTTATTTTCTGACTAAACTTTCTGCCATATATGTTTCTTAACTTTCGTAGAATAACTAATAATCTTCCCCCTCAAATAAGCTTTTAAAGTGTTCCATATTACAACATGACTATCCAAAGAATTAACATTCTCAGTCAAAATAAAGAGATATGCTCTTTAACAAAAGTAATAAGCTCTGGTTTTTTCAAAAATTTTGCATTAAATCTCAATCTAAACGATAGACGTACTACCTCCGAACTTTCACAAGAAAAAAGTAATAATGAATGATCTGATATAACTCTACTTTTATATTCAGCTCGTAATACTCTACCTTGTAAATGTGTTGATACCAAAAATAAATCAATTCTAGAAAACGAATCATGTTGTGAAGAGTAAAAAGATAAATCTTTCTCTGTAGGATCAACTTTTCTCCAAATATCCACCAAATTTAAATCTTTCATTAACACATTAATTTGTGTTGCCATCTTTGATTTCCTTATACTTTTTGGATTTCTGTCCAATAAAGGGTCCAGAACACAATTAAAATCACCACCAACTAAGACATTTTCATTAGCTCGAGTTAACAGTAAAAAAGCTTGTGAAATAAACCGCTCATTGTCTATATTAGGGGCATAAAGATTCAGCAAAGTCCAAGATTCAGCAAAAATTTTGCAGTTCACTCTTTTTTTTTCGAAATTTATTTATAGTATCTCCATACATTCATTTCAAATTGACTTAGTATAATATTACATAATAGATACTAAATAATTTTCAAATTTTCACCCCCCCCCCCCCCACCTCCCCTAACCCCTTAGGAAACCACCTTGTGGTGGTTAATTCCCAAAAACCCAAATGGGTGTGGTATAAACCACAAGTGGCATATGACTTTCGGGAGCAGAAGTACCACTCCCTCCCCCCCCCCAGGCAGACAAAATACACGTATAAACCAAAAAATCATCATTTCTTATATCCATAAAACCCCGGTCCATCAATTTAACCAATCTTATTCATAAACTCTTTTTTTTTGAAAATCCAAACGATATTAAATTTTGCACCCTTTCCACCCTCCCAACACTGAGTTAAACATTGTTTACAATCAATAAAAGTTTTAAAAAAAATTTTTTTTTCAAGTCTTCCTGAATTTCATCCACTGAATTAAAACACCTCTGAACATCCCAGTTCAACACCGAATCTTCCATTCTTCTCAGTCTCAAGTTGAATTTGTAGCTTACTTTCAAAAAAAGTTTTTTTCAAATCTTTTAAAATTTTCTTGAACATAATTCCTTCGGTCTTGATCTTCTAAAGCATCAATGTTATTCATAAGTTCTTTCTTCTGTGTTTCCCAATTTAATACCAAATTTTCCACTTTGTCAATCTTCTCAATGTTAAGTTGAAATTATTGTTTATTTTCAAGAAAAACTTATTCAAAATTGTTAACTCTTCTTGAACATTGCTCCTTCGACTTTAATTTTATAAATCATCAATCTTGTTCATAGTTTCTTTCTACTGAATTTCCAAATTTAATAATAAAGTTTCCGTTTTTTCCAATTTTCTCAATATTAAACTGATCTTGTTGTTTAGTTTAAAAAAAACCTTTTCAAAACTATTAAAATCTGTTTGCAATGTATGCATACTCACAGATAATAAATTCACTCTTCCAATATTCCATCCAAAAAAAATCACTGATAAACCTTATTGCAGGTCAAAGAGTTCCATATATGTGTTTATCTTCAGAAAATATTTCAAATATTTCAAATCAACATTCGTCGCCATCTTTCAAAAAGGAGTCCGAAATCAGTCAAATGTGTTCAGTCAGGTTCTGTTCTTGAGAAAATTCCAGCACCAACTCCGGCTCTGTCTGGGCAAATAGGTCAAATTTCTTCCAAAGTCAAAGAATGTAATTTTGTTCTGTATTTATAGATAATAAATTCATCCTTCCGATATTCCATCCAAAAAAAATCACTAATAAACTTTAATGTTATCTGGATTTTTAAAACTCACGGGCAACCAATGCCAATTACTGCAATTTATCTTCATAAAACATTTCAAATCAATATTCATCACCATCTTTCAGAGGGGTGTCCAAGACCAGCTTATCCGACAGTCCAATTAATGAGCTCCGTTCTTAAGAAAATTCCAGCCTTGACTCCGTAGTTCTGTCTGGACAAGTAGGCCGAGTTTCTTCCAAAGTCGGAGAGTGTAGTTTTGTTCTGTATTTGAACTCTATTTTCCTTAATCTTTGTTGCCATTTTAAACATCTTTCAGAGGGGTGTCCAAGGCCAGCTTATCCGACAGTCCAATTAATGAGCTCCGTTCTTAAGAAAATTCCAGCCTTGACTCCGTGGTTCTATCTCGGCAAGTAGCCTGAGTTTCTTCCAAAGTCGGAGAGTGTAGTTTTGTTCTGTATTTGAACTCTATTTTCCTTAATCTTTGTTGCCATTTTAAACTAAAAACAATTGATAAACAAAACAAAAACTTTTAACAGAAAATAAATATTCTTAAAACTGCCTGGGGGAGACCGGGAATGCACGTCTGCTCCCTACGCCATCTTGCCACGTCCCCCCAGTTCACTCTTAATACTCTGCCAGCATACCCCTCTGAAGATTCCAATTCAAATGGTAAATTTTTATGAATCAAAATCACTACTCCTCTTGTCTTAGAATTAAAAGAAGAAAAAAAAACATGACCAGCCCATTTTCTTTTCAATTTCAAATGTCCTTTTTCAGTCAAATGTGTTTCTTGTAAAAAAGCAATATCAATTTTCATTTCTTAATATAAGCTAATATTCTCTTTCTCTTAATTGGATTACTTAATCCCTGAATATTAAAAGTTACAAAATTCAGTTTAGACATCTTTTTAACTACTAATATTTTTACACACTATAAAATAATGCTCCCCTCTACAATTTAAAAAAAAACTCTCAAAAAAATTTTTTTTTAAATAACACAAAAAAAACACCCAAAAGTAGTAATACCCTAAAAATCTGGGTGTGGTAAACCCACTAGCGGCAGATGCCCCCAGCCAGATATATATTAATAATTTAATTAAGCACAATTAAATATAGTCCATATATTCAGCCCAATAATTCCAAGCCCAACAACTGCTCCAGATCTTCAACATCAAGAAGACTTTGTGTCAACTCTTCATTCTTTCCATACCCATGTCCATTTACCCTCCTCTTAGGAGACAACGGAGGAGAACATCCATCTCTTCGCATTCTCAAAGAATTGAGATCGAAAATTTCCATAAAAAACCTTCAAAATTGCAGGATAACAAAAAGCAAGCTTGTAGCCTTTTCGTCACAAAACATCTTTGGCTGTATTAAATTCTCGTCGTCTTCTAATAACCTCTTGGCTCAAATCGGCATAAAAAAAACCATGTTATTTTGAACCATTAATGGAGACTGACTCTGCTGTGCTTTCTGTACCGCCATACATAGAATCATTTCTCTGGCTTGGTATTTTAAACAACGAACCAAGACTGTTCTCGGTGTTTGTCCTGGAAGTGGTTTTCTTCTCAGAGCTCTATGAGCCCTATCCAATTCCAAGCCTTCAGGATAAAGCTCTTTACCCAGCTCCTCTCTGGGATCCAATGCTTAAAATTTTTTATAGGATCGGAACCTTCAATGTCCTCTGGAAGACCAACTATTTTCACATTATTCCTTCGTCTTTGATTTTCCAACAAATCAATCTTCTTCAATAAATCTCTTTTTTGAATCCCCCAATCTACAAAAGAACCTTCCACTTTTTCAATTTTTTCTCTATTACGATCCACCTGATTTTGACACTCAGAAAAGGCTGTTTCAATTTTCTTAAAATGATCTTGCACAGATCAACTGATTTAATACATCTATTAATATCACTCTTAACTACAGTCATTTCCTGTTTCATGGTTGACATTTCATCACACAGGGTTTTCATTTTTAAATTCATCTCCATAAATCCTTGATTCACTTGAGTTGATACTTGTTTTGACATATTGTGCATTTGACAAGTAATCCCTTCCAAAACAGTGAACACTGAATCCATTCTAAATTCCACCTCCACTTTTTGAGGTCTGCCTACTTTAACTACAGGCTCCTCCTCCTGGACAAATTCCAATAAGGTAAGTTCCTCTTCTTCCTCAGTCATCGTAGATCCTTTAACTGAGCGGCTGCGGGTCTGGACACCCGACGCTGGCACCCCTACTTCTTCGGGACGTCGGCATTCGGGCTCACCCACAGCCCATACTTTGTCCAGAAATTCTTGGACCCAGGATGTTCCACGCAAGCCAGGCAAAGCCGCCAGATGCGAAGGAGCGTCCTCCGACGCCTCACTGCGCGCCCCCGGGCCGCCCAGCGATGTCATGGGTTCGCGGGTCCCCTTGTCGGCTGTGCCTCCCACACACACGGTTTCATGTGAACACGGTTTGGCAACGGCCGAACTCACCAAAGTGTTGGTGCCATCTTGCGGAGGCAGGATTGGCACCGAGGTCAAACTCGAACAGGCTGGAGTTCTCTGAGATTTGGAGACTCCCAACGATGATTCCGTGGATTCAGCTGTGCAGGTAGGCCTCAATTCTTCCACACTTTTGTATGGTAATTTTTTCTGAAGTTGAGGTTTAAATTTTTTCACATTAGTTGCCATAATAAATCACTGTTATTTAAACAACTGTAAATATTTTTAACCACTTTTATGCTTTTTTATCTTTTTTTGGTGTCACAATAATTATTGCTGTTGGAAAAGAATCTGGATGAGTGTGCTTTCTCGATGCTTGATCCAACATTTCCATGAAAATAAGAATCAATTTATCTTTAAATTTTTTATAAAATTCACCTGGAAAACCATATTTCCCCCAGAGATTTATTACTTTGTAATGAACTTATTGCTTCCTTTACCTATAAATGAGTAAATTGTGCACTTATTTCTATTTGTTCTTCCAAGTTTAGTGTGAGTAAATTTATCCTTGATAAGTTTCTATCTTCTTATCATGTTTTAAAGACTCTGAGCTATATAGTTTAGAATAAAAGTTTTTGAAAGTTTCATTTATGACAAGGTTAATAACTAATCACATTTGAGTTTTTTAACTGCACAAATTGTTTTTGAGGTCTGTTCAAATTTCAATTGCCATGCAAGTACTTTGTGGGCTCGTTCAACTAATTCATAATATCTCTGTTTAGTTCTTGTAAGCATTTTTTTCAGTTCTGTAAGTTTGTAATGTATTATTGAAGATTTTTTATTAATCAATTGCAAACACTTCTGAGTTTTGCTTCTGAAGATTTTTTTTTCCATTAATTTTATTTCTTGCTGCAACTGATCTACTTTCATATAGTCTTTCTTAATTTTAGTAGTGAAACATGATTAGACCTCTCAGGTAAGCTTTCAAGGCATCCCATATTACAAATTTAACATTCACCGAATACAGATTTGTATCACAAAATAACTGAACTTGCCTTCTAATAAAATCACAAAAATCTTTCCTTTTTAATAATGTTGAGTTCAATCTCCATCCATGTACTGATTCTTTTTTCCTTATCTGGCTTTATAATAGTCATTAACAAAGGCGCATGGTCCGATAATATCCTTTTATATTTAGCATCCAGTATCCTCCCTTGTATTTGTGCAGATATTAAAAATAGGTCAATTCTCAAATAAGAGTTATGTCTTTTCGAATCAAAAGAGAAGTCTCTTTCTCTATGATGAACTCTTTTCCAAGCATCTATCAAATTCAAATCTCACATTAAAGCCAAAGTTGCTTTTGCTGCTTTGGTTCTTACTCCACAAAACTAATGTTGAATTCACTTTACGACCTCATCCTGAATGCTGAACAACTGAACCTTCTTGACCAATCTCCCATACAGTGCCTTGTCAAAGGCCTTACTAAAGTTAATGCAGACAATATCCATGGTCTTTCCTTCATCAACTTTCCAGGTAACCTCAAAAAAAAAGATTGATTAAAGATCACCTATCACACTTAAAGCCATGTTGACTATCCCTGATCAGTCCTTGTCTATCCAAGTACATAGTATATCCAATCTATTAGAATATCGTAATTTCCCAGATTAGTCTTGGGGCCTTTTTTAATCAACAAAACAACATTAGTTGTCCTCTAACCCTCTGGCTGGTTTAAATTTATGTGCCAGAGCTCCTGCAATTTCTACACAGGACTTGCTCAAGGTCTGAGGGAGTACCTTGTCAGGCCCTGGGAATTTATCCAACCTTATAGCACCTCTTTAATCTGCATAGGTTCCTTGACTTCACTATTTGTATGTCTTACTTCTGTAGAAATTGTTTCAATCTCATGAGTGAATACAAATGTAAAAAAGGCCATTTAAGATCTCCCCTGATTTCTTTTGGCTCCATACATAGTTGGCCACTCTGATCTTCAGGAGGATCAATTTTGTCCTTTGCTATTCTTTTGCTCTTACATCGGAACATAGGAAGTAGGAACAGGAGTAGGCCAAAAATGGCCCATCGAGCCTGCTCCGCCATTCAATACGATCATGGCTGATCATGGCCTCTTCATAGAAGCCCTTAGGATTTTCCTTCACCATGTCTGCCAAAGCTACCTCACGTCTTCTTTTAGCTCTCTTTAAGTTTTTTCTTGTATTTTTATATTCGAGTACCTCATTTTCTCCTTGCTGCCTGTTCTTCTGATACACCTCTTTCTTCTTCGTAACTAGATCCTCAATATCCATCGAAAACCAGGTTCCCCATTGCCTGTTAACTTTGCTTTTAATTCTGACATGAGAAAACAAACTCTATTCTCAAAATTTCACATTTGAAGACCCTGCATTTACCAAGCACACCCTTGCCAGAAAACAACCTGTCCCAATCCATGCTTACTAGATCCTTTCTCATTTCCTCAAAATTGGCCTTCCTCCAATTTAGAATCCCAACTAAGGTCCAAACCTATCCTTATCTATACTTATCTTGAAACTATAACATTATGATCACTGGACCCAAAATATTCTCCTCTGGACATTCCTGTCTCGTTCCTGAACACATTTGACAAACTCTAACCCATCCAGCCATTTTACAGTATGGGAGTCCCAGTCAATATGTGGAAACTTTGTTTCCTGCAGTTGTCTACAATATCTCTGCGGATTTGCTCCTCCAATTCTTGCTGACTATTGGGTGGTTTATAATGCAATCCCATTAATGTGGTCATACCTTTCCCATTACCTGTTCTACTCATGTATCCTCAGGAGAAGAACTTTCTTGTCTGTCTTGTCTGAGCACTGCTGTGACATTTTCCATGACTAGCAATGAAGACTAGCTCTTTAATCCCCTCTTGTCAAGAAGACGATTCACGAGTGCAAGATCATGCACAACCACATTCAAAGACAGTTTATTTCCTGCTGTATCATACTCATAAATGAACCACAAAACAGTAAAATTATGCTGCTTTTCCTTTGTACCAACGAATGCTACTTGTACTGTGCATGAGATGTCTAACTGGTCTGCTTGCAAAACAGCATCTATCACTGCATCTTGGTACATGTTACAATAAATTTGAACTCACCCTGAGGAATGATGTAAAAATATTCCCGTCTCTTGCAAGAATCTATCAAAGATCACAGCCAAGATGAGATGCAAGGAAAATGGTGAGTTACCCTTTGTGTGGCTGCTTTGCAGATCATTGATGAAGCAGATCGAATGATTGACAGTATGCACCACAGTTGGCTGAACCAGGTGGTGAAGGCCGTATACAAAGTGGATGAACATTCAGATCCCGTGTTCCAGAGGGTGGAACCCAGAGTCTGCACAGCTGCAAGGTAAGGTTCTGGGGCTGAGTGGGCAGTTAATATAACATATGGACAAAGGATGGAGCAAAATAGGTCAGAGTTTTGTGTGTCATCTGGCCTTGTTGAGGGAGTTGGATTTCCAGTTTATGCCTCAGTTAGGGCAGGACTCCTCTTGAATGGGAGAAGATATACAGTGTTGCTGGGGCAGGCTGCCTTACTGGCAGGTTATAGACCTGAGGCAGAAGCAGAAGGTAGATTGTTCCTTGGGCAGTGGAATTGGCATAACGCAGTGTGTCATTGTGACAGAGGTAACTGTGACAAAAAGACTCATTGCTGGGGCTGGGTCAGGAATTTTACGAATGAATAATTGTCCTGTATCCAGCATGGTGCCCCTGTGAAAGCAGAGGCTGGTCATGGTACAGAGGTTAGTGCAGTGAATGAGGCTGGGTCAATTCAAACTGTATGTTTGAACAGTTACAACACCAAAGAAACCAATTATGGACTTATCCTCACCTTTCTCACCCGGCAGGTAGAAGGATTGGGATGCATATAGTAAATGGCTTTGAAAGGAAATTAGTTTTTATTTTGAAAATATATTATGTTTTTAGAAATATTTCAAGTGGCTGGCAATAAATCATCCTCTCCCACTGGACTGATGCAGCCAAAATGTAATAAAAATATGAAGATTAAAGGCCAATTAGCCCATTAAGAGTTCTTCCTCCCACAGACCTGGTCTAACCTAGCACACCAGGAGTTGTGTTGAGGCAAGTTGAGTTTCTTGCCTGCAACCAGAAAGTATCTTATTAGCTTCCCACCATTTGTGATTTATTGTTTTCCTTTGCCTTTTAGTCTTTTGATTGTTTAGTCAGGTTTGCACTTAAAACATAACCAAGTTTATTACCAATAAAGAAATCCAATATCTGCAGATGCTCGAATCTTGAGTAAGTCAAGGCCAGGTCCCTTTATCATGACTAAAGTAGTATATCGAGTGGGTGGGGGGGGGCAGAGAATTAGACCCTTTATCAAGACTAAAGTAGTATATCGAGTGGGTGGGGGGGGCAGCTAATTAGAAAACTAAGAACTTCAAGAGGTAAAGAGATGGTACATTGTAGCACAATACAGGCCCTTCAGCCCACAATGTTGTGCTGACGTAAGCAAACAACTCCACAACAATCTAATTTTTCCCTCCCTCACCCATAACCCTCTATTTCTTCACATCCATGAGGGCATCTAAGGGTATTTTGAATGTCACTACTGTACCAGCCTCCATTGCCACCCTCAGCAATGCATCCCACCACTCTCAGTAAAAAAGCTACCTCTAACATATCCTTTGAACTGTCCTCCACTCAATTTAAACAATGTTCTCTGGTATTTGCTATTGTTGCCACAGGAAAAAAGTGCTGGCTTTCCACCCTGTATAAGCCCCTCATAATCTTATATACTTCTATTAAGTCACCTATCGTCCTTCATCACTTCAAAAAGAAAAGACCTGTTCTGTCATTCTTGCTTCATCAGACGTTCTCCAGTTCAAGCAATATTCTGACAAATCTTCTCTGCACTCTTTCCAAAGCATCTATATCCTTCTATGATGAGAACTGAATGCAATACTTCAAGTGTGGTCTAACCAGAGTTTTATCAAACTGCAAAATTACTTCCTGGATGGAAACAATAGAATTATATGAGATTGGGGGGTTACCTAAAATTAGAAAAAAAATACAGGAAGCTCAAGCCTAGACCTGCAGATGTTTAACAAAGTGGTTGCCCAATCTGCATTGTGACTCACAGATTTAGAAAAGGCGACTGTGGGTTCACCGGATGAGCTCAGGCCTGAAACATTAATTGTCTTTTACTTCCTATGGTTGCTGCATGACCTGCTGAGTTTCTCCAGCATTTTTGTGTACTGCACTCGATCCCAATATCTACAAATTTTGTTGTTTAACTTTAAATGTAGAAGGTTAGGTTGAACGATGTGCAGGTAAAACTCTGCCTCACCTGGAAAGTCTGTTTGTGACCTTGGAGGGAAGTTAGGGGAGGATATTTAGGGACAGGTTTTGCCCTTGCTACGTTTACGGTCGGAAATGCCTAAGGGGGCGGAAGGGTGGGTGAGGCAGGAAGAGCAGATTAGGGGGTCTGAAAAATAATCTTTGCGAAAAGTGGATAGGGTGGGGAGGAGAAGATGTGACTGATGTTGGGATTGTCAAGTTGGCAGAAGTGTCAGAGAGTAACGTGTTGGATGTGGAGGTTGGTGAGGTAGAAAGTGAGGAACAAAAGGACTTTATTCTTGTGCCTGGAAAATTGTGGAGTGGTGAGGTCAGAAGCACAAGAAATGGAGGAGGTATGGGCATGGGCTTTATCAACAACAGAAGGGGGAATCCACAGTTATTACTGAAAGAGGACATTTTGGATTTCTGCAGTGGAAGGGCTCATCTTGGGAACAAATGCAATGGAGGCTGAGGAATTGGGATGGTGACTTTACAAGAGACACCATGTTCTCTCGGAGGTGAGGTGGAGACTTAGTTGCAATGATATAATGCAATTGCTGAGTGGCTTTCTTTCGTCAACAGCCTACATACAGGCAAGGGAGAGGTTTAGAGCTCATTTGCTTAGTTAGGAAATTCTGAATTCCTATCGTTCTCCCTTACATATAAAGTATCCTGAACTCTTAAGTTCTCCTGAACTCTGTGTTAAAGACTTGAATCATGGTCACACTCAAACCTCTTGGTGAAATTCAGTTCCATTTTCTGTTATAACTTGAATTTTTGATTTTTAGAACCAAACTTCGTGTTGCTTCCTTGATGTTTACTCGTGCATAAATAATCTTTTAAGGCACCAGTGCCCAAATTGGCCTTCAGTAATCAGTACAAAATTTAAATTAGTCTCAAGATGCAAAATATGTAGCCACGGTTTTATTTCTGTTCTGTTAATCAATTGTGAGCAATCACATAGTACAAACTGGATGGGTATTTGATCTCAAGTAGATTTGGCTGGGTTCATTACATGACCAAGACTGGTACTCAGAAGCTGATAGTTTCCTTTTTATCCAAATGGCTTTAATCTACAAAATTATCTGTCATTCTGAAATCTTGCTATTCAACTCAGCTATCCACTCTTTAAGGCACATTTCTGCAATATTGTATCTATGGAAATAAAGCATACAAATAATGACACATCTTATGTAGCCTGTGGCAGTGATGAATTGTTCTATGATGTATCAAATTTCCTGAAACTGATTGCATAATCATTCAGTCTAAACATTTGTGGACTCGGAAGGTCTTTAAACGAGGTAATTAAACTCTCTGGAGATTTAATCTGTGTTTTTCATTAAATTTGCTTGTGTCTTTAGGCCTGCTATTTATAATGCACACATTGCAATTCTTGCTGTTTGGCATTCCCCATTATTGAGAATATACAAATAAGAAAGTGCTTGCATTTCTGTTGCGCCTTCATGATGCACTAAAGTATTTTACAGCAGTCATTGTTGTAATGCAGGAAATGCAGCAACTCCTTTTGATCCACAAAACTCCAGCAAGCAGAAATGGAAGCTGACCATGAAAACTATTTTAGAGAGGATGGTGAGAGAGTAAATATTAGCAATTGACCAAAGATGATAACCTTGCTCTTCTCTGGAGAAGATGATTTACTTTTTATCTGAGAACATCAGCTCCGTTTTGTACTTGATTCTGGGATAAATCGGAAGCCATTAAATTGTCATTGGACTTACAGCTGACATTTAAAGATTTCAGCTCTTTGGATGAGCTGTTATTATTTAGGAACATCTTGCTTTGGAAACAGATTATAGAATAATAATTCTAATATTTTGAAGGCCATTTCCGAATTGGGAAGGCCTTTCAATATAATTTCTTGGGGGCAGCACAGTTAGTGTAGCAATGAGCTAACGCTATTACATTGCCAGCGGACCAGGCTCTGTAAGGAGTTTGTACGTTCTCACTGTGTCTACGTGGGTTTCCTCCAGGCACTCCAGTTTCCTCCCACCTTTCAAAATATCCAGGGGTTGTAGGTTAATTGGGATATTTGGGTGGTAAGGGCTCCTGGGCCAGAAGGGCATGTTGACATACTGTATGTCTAAATTTAAATTTAAAAATGTAAATTTAAGCAGATTATTCAGGGGACTTACGCAAACAAGTTACTTGTGTTTTTTTAATTCTCAATGAGTTACTGTGACTTGTGAAAAAGGATTACTTTTAAGATTCTCCTTTTATTTCAGTGTTGTGCTTCTGTTTGTGAATGGAAAGAATTACTCAGTGTTGCAGAGCAGCAAATAGTCACTGCTCTGCAATGCTACCTTCTCTATTTTTATGGTGTCTTATTCGTGTTCAAGTTTGATAACCCAAGGTTCATTCCACAGCCATTCCCGCTTGCAGATGCCCCTGCAGAAGCTGCTGTTTTCCGCCACCCTCACCAAGGATTCTGAGAAGTTGCAAAAGATGGCACTCTACCAGCCTCAGCTCTTCAGTGCCAATTACACAGCACAGGAGTGGGAACTTCCCGTGACCCCAGGAACGCAGCAGCTACCTGCTGTCTCTGTCAAAAACAAGTACACCTTGCCGGAGGGATTGACGGTGTGTATGACAACCTCAGATCAGTTTTATTGTGGTCACTGTGTATAGAGAGTGTTTTGCAACAAGGGGATTCCTCCATATGCCCGTGTAGTTTCTACAAGGTGCATTGATGTAATAAGATAAGTTGATTGGGTGATATGGACTGAGGTTAAAGATCAGCCAGAACAAAAATAATATGAGTCAACATGGTTTTTGAAAGGAGGATCAAGTTTGGCAAGCTTGTAAGAGTTGTTGAGAATGTGAGGCATTGGGTGGATAAAGGGGAACAGCCAGAGGGAGTTTTCCTGGATTTTCAAGAGGCATTTGACCAGATGCCATATAAACTATACATAGGGTAAGAGTTTGTGGCATTGAAGGTAATTTACAGGTGCCTAACCTTTAATCCATGATTCCAAACATTGAAAACCTCAAAAACCAGCACATTTTTTGGTAGATGACATCTGCTCATCAAATATGCTTTTTACACTGCCACTACATAATGGGAATTTCTCGGAAAATTCCTGCAATGTTGGCTGTGTAAAAAATTCCAGGTGGGAATTAGAAGCTAATTCCCATCCGGAATTCTAAGGAATATGCCCAATTGCCTTGCTCCTAGCCCACACTGTCTGTCCGTTGCCCCTGCCTCTGGCCATCTGTTGGTCTGTCTCCCCTGCCCCTGGCTGTCTATCCATTTCACCCCCCCCTCTGCTTTCCCCCGTATCCTCCGTGCACCCCCCCCCCCCCCCCCCCCGCTGTCCATCACCCCTCCATCTAACTTACAGCAGCAGGGGTGCAATGCAGCCAAACTTGCACTGGCTTGCAGTAATGGCCATCTCTTCGTTACCCACTCAGCTGGAGCTGCTCTGCCAGTGCCAGGGGTATGCAGAACAGTTCCAGCTGTGGTGGGAATTTTGGGTAAGGAAGGCGGCCATTGATCCCACATTGAACCACTACTTCTCTCCCACCGGTGCTTGGGGCCAAGAGTCACCTTTCCACTGGGGCAGAGACAGGGGACTGGGGGATCTTCCTCTGTAAATGGAGAATATTTATACAACATTTTTAAAACTCAGTTACATTTCATGGCAAAGAGAGCTGAAGAGTCTCCTATGGACGAAGTCTTTAATAAGAGTTCATTCTGATATGATGTTTGAACTGTAATGGGCGTTTACTGTATTTTCACTGTTTGAGATGTCTGAGCCAGTTTTATTTTGAAGTTTTACTTTAAAATAAAAAATACATGCTTTATGATCTTTATTTATCTAAATTCATTTAACACCATGCGCCCCCTGTTTTGTGCGATTTTATGCAATTTTGAAACATTGCATTTGCTTAAGGGGACTGCCATTTTAAAATGATTCTGAAATCCAGATGATTCTGAACAATGGCAGGTGTTTGGACCCAACGATCTCGAATATAAGGTTAAGCACCTGTACTGACATGGCAAGAGATTGGCTAATTAACAGAAAGTAGAGAGTCAGAATAAATAGGTCATTTTCAGCCCGTTAAACCAATATTAAGTGCTGGGCCCTCAGATATATGTAAGTTACCTGCATGAATGCCAAGCATAGTGAAGACAAATTTGCTAACTTTCTTCTTAGGTTCTTAGAATCAGGAATGATGTGGGCTTGGAGTTGGAACAGGGGGTCATAACTGATGGGCATGTGTGTAGTTAGTAAGGCAGCATGCTCTTGCTGCTGTAGACATAGAGCTTCAGTGTTCAACCAGCACATGGATTCAAGGTTCTCAATCCCACCCCAAATGCTCCTTCTCCACTTTGAATAGTCATGAACAAGACACTCCAAGGCATTAGTGGAGATACAGCTTATTTTCAAGGAGGCATTAAGCACATCCTTGAATCTTTTGCTCAGTCCACCTGGTAATCTCTTATCACGACTGAGTTTTGAATAGATTGCCTTTTAGGGAATCAAATGTCAACCTCGCGAACAATTTAACCTGTCCACTATAGCCAACTGCGGGTGTTCAAAGCCTCAGTGCTAGAGATGCTGACCTGGAAGAGGCTGATGATGTTGGTTCATTTATTCTTTCAATAAATTAGAGGATTTTAGATTGGCAAAATTTGTGTAAAGAATTTATGACAAATGCTATTAATTTAAGATAGAGTTTACTTCATTATAATTTTTTCTTGTTTCACTGTTTTGAATCTTTGGAATTCTCTGCCCACAGCCAGCTTTGGATAAGGGAGCAGTGAAAGTTCAGGGAACAGTCAAAAAAAGTGGAACTATGGCCAAAGTCAAATAATTTCTGATCATATGGAATGGTGGGCCAGGCCTGAGAGACTACTTGGCTGACTTCTTGTTGTAGTCATAAGAACTCTGCTACTGACGCTTTGAAATTGTGTGGTGGGATTGTGCATCTTCCTTATTTGATGACTTTTCTCAGTGCACCACACCCACATAGCACAGTGCTCCACAAATACAACACTGAATATTTCAGTCTTGGGGTAAGACTTGCACCGATGTTTTCCTGATTCAGGGAGAGCAATCCCTCTGAGCAATGGTTTACATAAAGTCGATAATTTTAACTTTTCCCATAGTAATCTGTTGTCTGCTCCAGAGAGAGAGAGAGAAAATTCTGTGATCAATCATGAATCAAAACAGAAAATACTGGATAATTCAGCAGGTCAGACAGAATTTGTGGAGAGAGAAGCAGTTGGCTTTTCTGATTGCATCAGAACTAAAAGAAAAGCTGATAAGTTCATTTGTTTTGAGTTCTAGAAAAGTTGAAGTTTGGAAAGAATGTCTGTCAGGAGGTGGATGCCAGAAGAAACTGCGTAATTCAGATGGAATTAGAACCTGATATTGGCACAATTCTCCCACAAACTTAACAAGAGATCAGGGCGTAATTAAGAGGCAAGGCACACCAAAGAACACAATTCTCTCAGTGTGATGGTGGATTTCACTTGTGAACTTTGTCATTGCACGAGACACAAGCTAATGGAAGAGGAATCAAACAACAGATTATCATCCAAATTAAAAATGTGTGAAGAACAGAGGGACTCGGGCGTTCTTGTACATGAATTACAAAAAGATAGTAGGCAATTGCAGCAAATTAAGAGAGGAAATAGCATATGGGTGTTCACTGCAAATGGTTTGGAGTTTAGAAATAGGGAAGTTTTATTACAATTGTCTAGGCAGTTTGGAGAGGCCACATTTGGAATGTGTGCAGATTCCTTTACTCAAGATAGTAACGGAGGTAGTCCAAAGGAGATTCACAGGTTAATCCTGTGATGAGAGAATTGTCCTCTCAAGAGAAGCAAAATAGACCTGTATTATTTGAGGTTTACAAGAATAAAGAGTGATCGTATTGAACTATATAGATCATCTTGAAAGAGCTTGAGAGGGTTGAAATTTTTTTACTTGAACAAGAAGACATAGTTACAAGATTAAGGGTCAATTTTTAAAGTCAAGTATCCAGAAAATTCTCACAGAGAATGATGAATCTCTGGCATTCTCCGCCTCAGCAAGGTGTTGGAAGCTAGTTCATTAGAAGTATTTAAAGTGGAGGCAGAAAGATCAAGGGATTGAGGGCTGCGAGGTTTTGAGCACCAGAGATCAACCATGATCATAGAATACAGGCTTAAGGAACTGAATGGCCTACTCCTGCTCCTGTTCTCTTTCAATTGCTGTGTGTTTCTTTAAGTTAAGCTGATGCTGTTGCCATTATATTGCTTCAGTTTATACCTCCATGAGTAACTTTTTGTAGTGTTCTACCCTCTTCTCCTCATCACAGTTCAACTTCTGTGTTAGTCATGGGGTGGCACAGTTAGTGTAGCAGTTAGTGCAATGCCTTTATAGCACCGGCAATCAGGACTTGGGTTCAAATCCTGTGCTGTCTGTAAGGAGTTTGTATGTTCTCCACATGTCTGTGTGGGTTTTCCTCATTGACTCCAGTTTCCTCCCGCTGTTTGAAACATACAGGGGGGTGTAGGTTAATTGGGTGGCATGGACTCGTGAGCTGAAATGGCCTGTTACTATGCTCTATGTCTAAATATTAAAATTTACAATTGATTGATACAAGATCATTGTTAGCCAGAGAAAGGTTAAATAGATGTGTAGAAGAATGGAGAGAGATTTGATAGAGGTATACAAAATTATGATGGGTATAGATAAATTAAATGTAGTAAACTTTTTCTATTGAGCTTAGTTGGGATACAAACCAGAGGACACGGGTTGAGGGGGAAAGGGGAGAAGTTTAGGGAGAACAAGGAACAAGCTGCCAGTTGAAGTGGTGAAAACATGCTCAATTTTCACATTTAAGAAAAAATTGGACAGGTAC
Source organism: Narcine bancroftii (assembly GCF_036971445.1). Classification (NCBI taxonomy): domain Eukaryota; kingdom Metazoa; phylum Chordata; class Chondrichthyes; order Torpediniformes; family Narcinidae; genus Narcine; species Narcine bancroftii. The sequence continues at coordinate 173,284,901 of NC_091472.1, read as the reverse complement.
ATGGATTGGAGGGATATGAAATGAGTGCAGGTTAGTGGGACTAGGCAGAATAATAATTCAACACAGACATGAAAGGCTGAAGTGTCTGTTTAGTGTGCTGTAATCTCCTTTGGTTCTCTAACTGAGTTCAGGGCAAGATCAACAGCTGCAGACCAGAATGTACCCATCTCATCAGTGAGTCTCTTGACAGAATCATATATGGAGACACATGATTGAACTTTGTTTGTTAGATAGTTTTGTGCACATTCGATCACAGTCTTTTGCACAGGAGCAACCATTATTCTTCTCACCTTCAGTGCTCTGAATAACACATCAAGCCCCCTGCAATCTCTACCTGTTCTCCACAAAGATCTGTGTGTTGAGTGCTCTGTCAGACACCTTTAATGTTGCAAAATTTAGCTTTGGTTCACATGACAAATGTAGTTCAAGTCTCTAGGGAGGTGTAGATGAAAATAATAAGAATGCTGATCCATAAAGGTGATCTTGCAATGATCTTAGGGTAGGTACCTTTATTGTCATTTAATAATACTTAAAATTAAACAATACACAAAATTCATAAACTTTTTCATGCTGTAAAGTACACACAAAGAGGATCACTAGCTAGTGCTCCCTTCAGTAAGAGAAGGAACACATGCAAGAGAGTCGCCGAATGTCTTCGGAGTTACCCCCTGTACTCTCACAGCTGCATGGCCTCCTGTTCAATCTATTGACAAACTTGGGCTACCTGAGCTGCAAGATATGAATCTCAGATACCATCAGGAACCTTTCAGCACTGGAGGCCTGTTTGGGCACCCTTCTTGCCTTTGGCACCCTTTTAAATTATGAACCTGCCTCCAGCAGCCTGTAGCTAGGTTTGAGTACTACTGCTGCCAGTTGCCAGCAGCACACAACCTGTGAGGGTCTTTCAGCTGCTGAGTCCTCCGCTGGTCTGCTGCAGTGGTAGCATCGTTTCTCAGAACAATTTTAAGGATGATGTGGAAAGGGAGATGTTTAGGGAAGGTATTCCCAAAGCATAATAGGGTCAGGTGGCTTGAATAGCACAAAGGCTTGGTGAGGGGAAGAGCAGAGAGCCTTGCACACCAAAGGTGGCACAGTGACTCCAGGATTCAAGCCTAACCTTTGGGGCTATCTGTGCGGAGTTCTACGTGATCTTTCTGTGACGGTGTGGGTTTCCTCCAGGAGTTGGCATTTCCTCCATATTCCAAAGAGCTGCAGGTTTGTAAGTTAATTGATTCCTGTAAACTGCTCCTGGTCTGTTGTTAAACAGTGCTGACCTGATGCACCGATGGGCCTACTTCTGCTCTTGTATCTTGTGATCTTGTACTGTATATTGTGAAACCTGGGACATGGGAGTTCAAGAGAATGTTGGGTGGAGGTTTTAGAAAATGGAAATGGTGCGAGAGCTGACAATCAGTGGAAGTATGGAAACCACTGACGAATCTTGCTGCACCACAAGCAATTTAGTTTCTTTCTGCATTTGTGGAGTGGCACCAGGCTTATCCTCTTCATCTCATTTTAGCCGCGCAACACTCAACACTCTGCTTACTTGTACAGCTTCCTGGCAGAGTTGAGATCTCTCCTTAGTCCCACAAGAAATTAGCATGAAGTGTTGCATGATCGCATAGGCTGACACTGGGAGGCCAAAGCTGTCTTGTGGATGAATGCTGCTGTTGTGTCACTTGTGCGTGAAGGGGTAGGGATTTGTGTTGAGCTCTTGATGCTGCAACATTTCTGAGTTGGGCAGAGTACTGGGTGATGTCCTGGTAAAGGAATCTGCCCTATCCTCCACACATTCTGCCTGTGACATGTCCCATTGGTGTTTTGTCAGAACCTGTAATGGGTGTGTTTGAATTCCAGCATCGTTAGGCACATTTATTTCCATGAGTGATTTGTGCTCCACCCTTCAGTTCAGCAGGAAAAGTCCCAATCGTCGGAATAGTTTTTAGTGGGTTGAGATACGGTTTGAACTAATTCGCCATAAGCAATTTGTAGGAATTAGCACCTCTTAATAGAAAAGCTTGCATTTGTTTAACCACGGGTCATCGCCAATACCTTCTATCTAAATCGTAATTTTAAAATGTCTATAAGTTTTTTTAGATATACGCGTGGTAATAGGCATTTCGGCCCACGGGCTCTTGATGCCCAATTAACCCATAACCCCCTGTACATTTCGAACGATGGGAGTAAACTGGAGCCCCTAGGGAAAACCCACGCAAACATGGGGAGAACGTACTAACACCTTACAGACAGGGCGGGATTCAAACCCTGGTTCTGATCGCTGGCGCTGTAACGGTGTTGCGCTAACTGCCTTGCCAACTGTGCAGCCCTTGTCTCTGTTGTAGGACATATAGAAGCTAATTTGTGGACACTTAACAAATCAGTGAGTGAAATGTTAACTGGCCTCTGTAACTTTCCCCAAGTTTGTTGGTGAGTGGTAGAATCTTGTTTGGGGGTGTGGTTGAATGGGAATGTGGGGAGAATATAACTGAGAAGAATAAAAGTTGGGGTGAATGCAGGATTCATGTAAAAGGTTTGTGGTTGCTACAAATCTAACCCCTCACCTCCCCTCCACCCCAGCTGAAGGCCCTTTTTCTGTGATCTAGATGTTTTGGTGATGTTTGTTTTGGGGGTAATAATTGACCAGCATGCCAGAGCAAACTCACTGCTCTTGGTTCAAAGAGGAGTTTTCTACAATGACCTGAAATGGCAGACTTACACTTGGTTTAATGTCGCAATGGTAGCTCTCCAACAATACCAATCCCCGCAGTACTGCAATCAATTGCTCACTTGGATTGATGCTCACATCTCGAGTGGCACTTAAAATCTGAACTCTCTGACTCCGGCTGAGAGGGCTAGCCATGAAGCCTTCATTTCTCTCTTGCTTCCTCTACTCTTCCTCTTAAACCCATCCCCAACAGAGGCTTATTAATTCCCACTTGCTTTGTCACTATCAGTGTTGCATGCCTTTCAAAGTTAAATGAAGGAGTGCCGCCAGAGGTCTCTTTGAATTAGGTTTGGCGGGCTCTCCCTATCGTTGAAGTGATACTCCCCTGGAGGGGTTGCCATTTTGCCATATTTCCATACAATGTAGAAGGCCATTTCAACTCAATGAGTTGATGCTGATTTACAGGGCAGTCTCTTTCCCCAACTAATTCTCCCAACCTTCCCATCAACGTATAAATCTCATGCGTCATCTCAGTGGCCCATTAATTTACCAACCAACCTGATTTTGGGATGTGAAAGGAAATCCATGGAGGTCACAGCGAGAACTTGAAAACTCTGCATAGACAGCGTCCGAGATCAGGGTAAACATGGATCACTGGAGAGTGAAACAGCAGCTCTATTCGCTGTGCCATTGAGCCACTCCAGGACACATAGTAGGAATGGAAGGTATTATTTAATAGGATTGTTTGGCGTGGAAGCAAAGCATCAATATTTAGCTGAAACCAGTTTTTGATCTATTATGCTACAGCTGTCATAGAGATAGGTAGCGAGACTGCTATTGAGAAGATATTTAAGACCAACAAATGCTTTACTGGAGGAACAAAATAGGTCAGGCATCAGAGGGGGATAAAGAATTGTCAATGGTTCGGGCTGGAACTCTTCATCAAGAGTGGTTTTTGTTACTTTAGAGAATTCTATGAACAATTATACCGAACTGAAAACGAAGGGAAAGAAGGGAAAATAGATGAATTTCTAACTAAAATTGAACTACCAAAACTACAAATAGAGGAACAAAATAAATTAACAGAGCCATTTGGAATAGTAGAAATACAAGAGATAATAAAAAAATTACCAAATAATAAGACACCAGGAGAGGATGGATTCCCAATAGAATTTTATAAAACATTTAAAGACTTATTAATTCCGCCGCTCCTGGAAGTAATCAACCAGATTGATAAAACACAAAGCTTACCAGATTCATGTAAAACAGCAATAATTACAGTAATACTAAAGCAAGGGAAAGATCCACTCACACCAGCGTCATATAGACCAATATCTTTACTTAACACAGATTATAAGATAATAGCTAAACTATTAGCAAACAGATTAGCCGACTATGTACCAAAAATAGTAAAACTAGACCAAACTGGATTTATCAAAAAAAGACGCACAACAGACAATATTTGTAAATTTATTAACTTAATTCATGCAGTAGAAGGGAATAAAGCACCAACAGTAGCAGTTGCTTTAGACACAGAGTAGAATGGAATTATTTGTTCAAAGTATTGCAAAAATTCAGTTTACCGGAGAAGTATATTAATTGGATTAAAGCATTATATAAGGGACTGTTAGCGAAAGTGACAGTAAATGGACATGTATCAAAGCAATTTAACTTAAGCAGGTCAACACGGCAGGGATGCCCACTATCACCTTTATTGTTTGCGTTAGCTATAGAACCACTAGCAGAATTGATAAGAACAGAAAATAATATAAAAGGGATAAAAATAAAAGACAAGAAATATAAAATCAGTTTATTTGCGGATGATGTTATAGTATACTTAACAGAACCAGAACTATCAATAAAAGAATTATATAAGAAATTGAAGGAATATGGAGAAGTGTCGGGTTACAAGATCAACATAAATAAAAGTGAAGCAATGCCTATGAATAATGCGGATTTCTCAAAATTTAAGAAGGAATCACCATTTAAGATGGCAAATGCAAGCAATAAGATACCTAGGTGTACAAATAAACAAAAATCTCGGCCAACTATATAAACTCAATTATTATCCACTAATCAAAAAATTACAGGACGATTTAGAGCATTGGAAAGATTTACCACTAACACTAATAGGAAGGATAAACTGTATTAAAATGAACATTTTTCCAAGGATATTATACCTATTTCAGGCATTGTCAATACAACTGACAGAGAAATTCTTCAAGGAGTTAAAGAAAATAATAAGGAAATTTTTATGGAAAGGGGGGAAACCGAGGATAGCACTAGATAAATTAACAGAATGGTATAAACAAGGAGGCTTACAACTGCCAAACTTTAAAAATTATTACAGAGCCGCACAATTAAGATACCTATCAGATTTTTATCAAACAAGGGAAAAGCCAGATTGGACTAGGTTAGAATTAGATAAAATAGGGGAAAAGATACCTGAACACATATTATATAAATGGGATGAAAAATTGGTACAACACAGAAGTTCTCCAGTATTACATCATCTACTCAATATTTGGAAGAAGATTCATGTAGAAAAAAATAAAACCAATTATCAATTGCCAAAACTAATATTGACGCAAAACAAGTTACTCCCTTTTACAATAGATAACCTTTCCTTTAGAGAATGGGAGAAAAAAGGGATCAAAAGAATAGAAAATTGTTTTTCAGGAAATAGATTCTTATCCTTTGAACAAATGAAAGATAAATACAATATTAACTCAAGATACAGCGCTGGCATACTACCAGTTGAGATCCTACTTGAAGGATAAATTAGGAAGCAGTTTGAGTTTGCCAGAGGGAAGTAACTATGAATATGTGATTACAGATACAATGATAATCAAAAGATTTATAACAAATATGTATATTAAACTGCAAGAAAAGGAGAATGAGGAAACAAATGGTAAAACTAAACAAAAATGGGAACAAGATTTAAATATAAAGATAAAAAAGGAAATATGGGAGAAATTATGTTCTGGAACGATGAGAAATACAATAAATACGAGGCTACGTATGATACAATATAACTGGATACACAGGCTATACATTACACCTCAAAAGTTAAATAAATGGGACCCAACAGTATCTGACAGATGTTTTCGATGTAAAAAAGAAATGGGAACAACAATTCATGCAATCTGGACATGTGAGAAAGTAGAAAAATTTTGGGAAGATCTAAATCAGATATTAAATAAAATACAGAAAACAATATACCAAAGAATCCAGAGATCTTCCTCCTAAGTAACATAAAAACCAAAGAATTTGGACTTGATTTGGAGGATGCACAAAAAAGATTTGTTAAGATAGCTCTAGCCGTAGCAAAAAAATGTATTATGTCAACGTGGAAATCGGAAGATAATTTGAAAATACAACAATGGTATATAGAAATGAATAAATGTATTCCATTAGAAAAAATAACATATAGTTTAAGAAATAATATTGAAATATTTGAACAAATATGGGAGCCTTACATTAAACACAATAGCAAAAACCTACCGGGGACAATCACTACCTAAGTTAACGGAAGGAAAAGGAAATGAAAAGAATGGACTCAGTGGAATTTCTGGTGTATTTTTATTGAATGACAACATTGTCTGACTGGTTTAATGTATCCTAGATTTTATACCTTAAATGGACGGGAGGAGGGAGGTAGGGAGGGTGGGATGGGAGGAGGGGAGGGGGGGGAGAAAATGGCACTGTATATGTGTGAAAAGGAAAAAGTGTGTATCATGGTTAATGCGATTTATGGTGTCAAAAATAAAAAAATTTAAAAAAAAAGAGTGGTTTTTGTTGCTTCAGGTTCAACATTCTGCAGTTTTCTGTGTCGCTTGATATTTGAGACTATTTGTATTTGAGTTATAAGATGTCAAATCATGAATGATGTTGCAATATGTTTTCCTTATGCTCTGCAGGAGTTTTACGTCCCATGTGAACTCAACAAGAAGCCTCTGATAATCCTCTACTTTGCCCTGAGAATGAAGTTCAGTCGAATCTTGTGCTTCACAAACTCCAGGAAAGCATGTCACAGGTTGACAGCCAGCTTTGTTTCAAATTTAACATTTAGCAAGGTACCTCCTGCACTTACACTGGGATGGCCAGTGAGCTGTCTGTGTGTTAGTGTGGGATGGGTCAGTGAGCAAACAGTGAGCCAGACCAATGAGCTATGCATGTTTTAGTGTGGGCTGGGTCATTGAGTTGTCCGTAAGTCAATGTAGGCTGTATCAGTAATCTGTCCATGTGTCAGTGTGGGCTGGGTCATTGAGTTCACAAGATCACAAAACAAAGGAACAGAAGCAGGCCATCAGGCCAATCGAGTTTGTCCCGTAAAACTACACTAAGCTACTCTAAACTAGTTCCAATTTTGGGCTTTTCCTCATATCCCTTGATGCCCTCACTAATGAGATACTTATCTATTTCTTGTTTAAATACTCCCAGTAATCTGGCTTCCACTGCTCTATGCAGCAGCGAGTTCTACAGATCCATAACCCTCTGGCTAAAGAAGTTCTTCCTAATCTCTATTTTATATGGATAGCCTCTAATTTTCAGACTATGACCCTTTGTCCTTGATTCACCCACCAAGGGAAACATCTTACTCACATCCTAAACCTTTCAAAATATGAAAAGCTTCATAGGAACATAGGAAGTAGGAACAGGAGTAGGCCAAAAATGGCCCATCGAGCCTGCTCCGCCATTCAATACGATCATGGCTGATCTAATTTATGAACTAACTCCACCTACCTGCCTTCTCCCCATATCCCCTAATTCCTCTATCATGTAAAAATTTATCTAACCGAATTTTAAATATGTTTAATGAGGCAGCCTCAACCGCTTCCCTGGTTAGAGAATTCCAAACATTCACTATTCTCTGGGAAAAAATATTTTTCCTCATCTCTGTCCTAAATCTACTCCCCCGAATCTTGAGACTGTGTCCTCTCGTTTTAGTTTCCCCGGCCAGCTCAAAAAACCTTCCTACATCTATCCTACCCATACCCTTCATAATCCTATATGTTTTTATAAGATCTCCTCTCATTCTTCTGAACTCGAGTGAATACAATCCTAGACGATTTAATCTTTCATCATAAGTCAACCCCTTCATCCCAGGGATCAACCTAGTAAACCTCCTCTGGACCGTCTCCAAAGCCAGTATATCCTTCCTCAAATATGGAGACCAGAACTGGACACAGTACTCCAGGTGCGGTCTCACCTGTACCTTATACAGTTGCAACATTACCTCCCTACTCCTGAATTCAATTCCTCTAGCGATGAAGGCCAACATTCCATTTGCCTTCTTAATAACCTGCTGCACCTGCAACCTAACTTTTTGCGATTCATGCACAAGCACTCCCAAGTCCCTCTGCACAACAGCATGCTGTAGTTTTTCACCCTTCTATGAGATCTCTTCTCATTCTCCTATATACTCCAATGAATACAACCCAAGAGCTGCCAAACGCTCCTCATAAGTTAGCCCTTGCATTCCGGGAATCATCCTAGTAAATCTCCTCTGCACTCTATCCAACAACATCACATCCTTTCTAAGATAGGGGTCCCAAAACTGCACACAATACTCCAAATGAGGCTCACCAGTGCCCCATAGAGTCTCATCAAAACATCTTTACTCTTGTCTGTGAGTCACTGTGGGCTGGATCAGTGAGCAGACAGTATGGGCTGGGTCAGTGAGCAGACCATGCATTAATGCGGGACAAGTCAATGAGCTGACATTGTGAAATTGCAGGCCAGGACAGTGGGCGTTAACGTGGGCTGAGACAGCTTGCTTGTCTCCCTATTGTACAGAGTCATGGCTGATGCCTGTTTCTTGTATGTTACAGATTGTTCCTGTTACTTTGTGCATTTGGTGGTGTTCCTGTTGCAGAGTTTTCTTCCAGACTATCACCCAGTGAAAGACAAAAAAGACTGAAACAATTTGAACAAGGAAAGCTCCAAATGTAAGTCTGCATGATCATGGCTTTAGCAACATGCAGTGAGGCACTGTGATGGTGAGAACCATTTCTGAGGGTTCAACAAGTAATAAGACCTGGACATGGTTTATTAACAATAATGGTTTTTATTTACACGTGCGGGAATTTGCAACAGTGAACACACTTGCACATACAGGTAAAACAACTACACACAAATTCTTGCTCTCCTGAGAGATTGCTACTATTTGTGGTTCCCATGGCTAAACGTGAGAACAAAACAAACAGTACCTGCCACCCCTCACTAACTGATAGACACGGTATACCTACTAACGAAAAGTCTCAAATCTACTTACATACTACAATGGGTGAGACACCACACTCTTTCCCAGGTGCATGCCACTAATAGCACCCACCCTGTACCAGCGTGCAATACACAACTTGTTCCCCAGCATCGCCCACGGCTCACAACTTCGATCAGACATTTCTCAATTGGTCTTCCGGCAATCCCTGTAGCCTGCAACCTGAGGTAGAGCTCAGGGATGTCTCAAGAGAATAAAGAGAGAGACCTGCTCCATGTGGTGGGCTTTGTACTGCAACCAGCTGGAGGGGCCGGCTAAGGTATGGCCAAATGAGGCAAGATGTTTGAGAGAGCCAATTGTAAGTTATGCCCTCAACTATGGGTGGACTAACCCTGATTGACATGGGGAATTGTCTTTTGACGTGCCTGGTCAGATGATCCTCCAGGAGCAAGTACATGGAAATTCCTTTGATTGGAGCAGTTTCCTGTCTGACCTATTGGATAAAAAAGGTAATAGGGAGAATCCTGGGAATTATAGACCAGTGAGTCTTGCTTCAGTGGTGTGCAGACTATTGGAGACGATTCTTAAGGGTAGGATTTATGAGCATTTGGAGAAGTACAGTTGGCATGTCTTTGTTTAGGGAATGTCGTGCCTCATGAGTCTAATTGAGTTCTTTGAGGGGGTTACAAAAGAAACGGATGAAGGTAGGATGGTAGATGTGGTGAAAATGGATTTTGGTAAGGCGTTTGACAAGGTCCCTCAAGAGAGACTTGTTTACAAAAAGTCACTGTAAATGTGTGAAAAAGAAAAAGTGTGTATCATGGCTAATGTGATTCATGGTGTGAAAAATAAAAAATTTAATAAAAAAAAAGAGAGAGAGAGACTTGTTTACAAAGTCATGAGGCATGAGATCCATGGAACCTTGGCTGTGTGGATTCAGAATTGGCTTGCCTGTAGAAAGCAGAGAGTAGTAGCGGAAAGAAAGTATTCTGCTTGGAGGTTAGTGATCATTGAAGTTCTGCAGGGATCTGTTTAGGACCCCTGCTCTTTATGATTTTTATAAATGACTTGCATGAAGATGTGGAAATAAGTATGAGTCAGTATGAAAGTTGGAAGAATATTGTATAGTGCTGAGGATTGTCGTACGTTACAAAAGGATATAGACAGAGTTGGCCAGAAAAGTGGCAGATGGAGTTCATTCTGGATAAGTGTGAGGTGATGCATTTTGGAAGGTCAAACCTGGTTAACAGAATGAAAGAACAGAGGGGTCTTGGGGTCCAAATCCATACATTTCTTAAGGTTGCTGTGCAGATTAATAGGATAATTGAATACCTGGGATGCTGGTGTTCATAAATTGGGGAATTGAGTTCAGAAGTTGAGAGGTCATGTTGCAATTTTACAAATCTCTGGTGAGACCATACTTGGAATATTCTGTTCAGTTGTGGTCAACTCATTTTAGGAAAGATATGGAAGGGGTGAAGATGATATGTTGCCCAAATTAGAAAATGTCTTGTGAAGCAAGGTTAGCGGACCTAGGACTTTTCTCTCTGGAGCAAAGAAGGATGAAAGGTGACTAAGTAGAGATCTGAGAGGCATAGATAAGGTGGGCATCCAGCGCCTTTTTTCCAGAGTGGGAGTAGCAAACACCAGAAGACATCTGGACAAAGTGAAGGGAGGAAAATTTAAGGGCAGCATCAGGGATAAGTTTATTTTGCACAGAGGATTGTGGGTGCCTGGAATGCCTTGCTAGGGGTGGTGGTGGAGGCTGAACCATTAGGGTAATTTAAGAGACTCTTAGGCACATTGATGAAAGAAAATATAGGGTTATTAGGGAGGAAGGGTTCCTTTTTTTTGGTAGGAATATATAGGTCGACACAACATCAAGAGCCGATGGGCCTGTATTATGGTGTAGTGTTCAATGTTGTTTCATCCTCTGGATAATAGTTGCATGCTCGTGTAAGTCTATGTACCATGTTATGTTTGGCATGTGGTGCTTGTATGATTGTAGCAGGATGGCCGCTAAGCACAAGCATCTCATTACTGGGATTGTAGGTTGGTGACACATTTTCTATCGCAGTCGGATCATTTTTATTGCTTTGTTTCCTACAGATTAATCAGCACTGATGCCACTGCCAGAGGGATTGATGTTAGAAATGTGACATGTGTGATTAATTATGATGCTCCACACTTTATCCGGTCATACGTCCACAGGTAATCAGCTGTTCAAGCAGGAAGATCATCGCCCTTCCCTGTTGCAGCTTTCCAGCTTCCTTCATCTTTCCCGTCATCTAATTTTTGACATAATTCAATAGGCAGGAATAAAACCAATTTATGACAACATTTGTCAAGTTAAAAAGCTATTTGGATGCAATAAGTACCATCTCCGTTTCACAAGAGTGAGTGTGCCTGTCAAACAACATAGACCCATTGAACACAACAGCATAGAATCAGGTCCTTCAGCAAATCTCTATAGAACACCACAGCACAGAAAACAGTCCATTTAGCCCTTCTAGTCTGTGCTGAAAACATCATACTGCTAGTCCCACTGACCTGAATCCATTCCATATCCCTCCAGTCCTCTCCCATTCATGTATCTATCCAGTTTATTTTTAAAACTTAAGAGTGAGCCCACATTTACCAAGACAGATGGCAGCTCATTCCACTCTCCCACCAGACTCTGAGTGAAAAGGTTTCCCCTAATGCTCCCCTAAACCTTTCCCCTTTCACCCTAAGTGCATGTCTCTTGTATTTATCTCTCCTCATCTACGTGGAAAAAGCCTACTTGCTTTTACTCTGTGTATACATCTCATAATTTTGTAAATATCTATCAAATTTCTCCTCATTCTTCTACACTCCAAGGAGTAGTGTCCTGACCTGTTTAATCTTTCCCTGGAACTCAATTCCTGAAGACCAACAACATTCGAGTAAATCTTCTCTGCACTCTTTCAATCTTACTGATATCCTTCCTGTAGTTAGGCAACTAGAACTGCACACAATACTCCAAATTTGACCTCAACAATGTCTTATACAACCTCAACTCTAGACTCAATACTTTGATTTATGAAAGCCAAGATGCCAAAAGCTTTCATAATCCTGTCTACCTATGACGCTACTTTCAGGAAATTATGTATCTGAATTCCCAAATCCCTTTGTTCCTCTGCATCCTTTTGTTCCTCTGCACTCCTCAGTGCCCTGTCATTTACTGTGTATGTTCTACCTTAGTTTGTCTTTCCAAAATGCAACACCTCACACTTCTCTGCATGAAATTCCATCTACCATCTTCTGCCTATTTTTCCAGTTGGTCCAGATCCTTCTGTAAGCTTTGAAAACCTTCTCGCTGTCCACAACGCCTCCAATCTTAGTGTCATCAGCAAACTTGCTGATCCAATTTTCTTCATTATAATTCAGATAATTAATGTAGACAACAAACAACAATGGTCCCAGCACCAATCCCTGAGGCACAGCACTAATCACAGACCTCCAGTCTGAGAAGCAATTTGCCAGTACCACTCTCTGTCTTCTCCCATTCAACCAATTTTGAACCCAGTTGCAATCTCCATGGATACCTAGCGTCAACACCTTCAGTGTGGGACCTTGTCAAAGGCCTTACTAAAGTCTGCATAGACAACAGCCACAGCCTTTCCTTCATCTACTTTCTTGGTAATCTCCTCGAAAAGTTCTATAAAATTTGTTAAGCATGACCTACCACACACAAAGCCATGCTGACTATCCTTAATCAGCCCTTGGCTCTCCAAATACTTGTATACCCAGTCTCTCAGAACACCCTCCAATAATTTACTTGCTACTGATCTCAGGCTCACTGGCCTGTAATTTCCTGGTTTACTTTGGGAGCCTTTTTTAAACAATGGAGCAACACGAACTACCCTCCAATCCTCTGGCACCTCATCCATGGCTAAGTATGTTATAAATATTTCTGCCAGGGCCCCTGCAATTTCTACACCTGTCTCCCTCACAGTCTGAGGGAATATCATGTCAGGCCCGTGGGATTTATTTGCCTTAATTTGCTCTAAGGCAGCAATCATCTCCTCTTTAATTTCTATAATGTTCCATGCCACTACTGCTTATTTCCCCTCTTTATACACTATGCCATATTCTTGAGTAAATACAGTTTAAGATTTCCCCATCTCGTGAGGCTTCACACTGAGACGAACACTCTGATCTTCTAAGGGACCAATTCTGTCTCTTAACATACTTGTAGAACCCTTTTGGGTTTACCTTCACATTATCTGCCAAAGCAAACTCGCGTCTTCTTTTTGCCTTCTTAATTTTCTTAAGTATTTTCTTACATTTTCTATATTCTTTAAGTACCTCATTTGCTCCTTGTTACCTATACCTGCTAAACACCTCTCTCTTCTTAACCAGATCGCCAATATCCCTTGAAAATCAAGGTTACTTTGCCTTTAATCCTAATAGGAAAATGCAAACTCTGCACTTTAAAAATTATGTTTGTGCCAAGCTATTATTCTGCCTCATTCCAAGACCTACATCCAGAACATAGCCCTTCATACTCCTCCCATCTATGTACCTATCTCAGTTTTTCTTAAATGTTAAATGTCAGCTGGCAGCTTGTTCTACATTCTCACCATTCTCTGCGTGAAGTTCCCCCTAATGTTCACTTTAAACATTTCTGCTTTCACCCTTAATCCATATCCTCCAGTTCTTTCTCACTGAATCTCAGTGGGAAAAGTCTGCTTCTGTTTCCTCTATCTATATCCCTCATAATTTTGTATAATTCTATCAAATCTCCACTCATTCTTCTATGCTCCAGGAAATAAAGTTTTAAACTTTCCCTGTCATTCAGTTCCTCAAGTTCTGGCAACATTCTAGTAAATAACATCTCTAATTAATACAGAGGCATTTATTCATATTTACAGTTAGCCAAAAAAACTAACAAGAACAAAACTACTGTTTCTCTGCCTTTTGCGAGGTTTAAATTATTGACTAAAAATCCTTTGCTAATGCAGGAAAAAAAAATCCTAATAAATCTTCTCTGCATGCTTTCATCTGCTGATATAATTCATATAACCACTGGAGCCGTTCTTCCTTTAGTTCAAAAATCACGAGGCAGATTTTTCTTTTGATACAAATGATGTCTATACAGCTTGGATTTTTAAAATTATGTTTCATATGGGAAATATCTTTAGCTTTCGAAGTTGAGGCACCAGGCCAGAGCAGCAGCAACAATGGAGAGTGAAATCTTTTGTGCAGAGATGTAGGAGGAGGAAACAAGAACTCTGGAGAACAAGGTGGAGGCAGATAAAAGCATGGCACAAATAGTTGGTCTGGGGCTGGAGCAAAGCAAAGGGCTGAGTGTTGTAGTGGTGGGCAGTACAAAGCAGGGGGAAACTTGTGGACTGATTTCCATATTCAATGAGAAATAATTGTGTTTTGCAATTCTTTGCGATGTAAATTAATATTGGAAGGAACAGACAAAATAACACGTACTCAAATTTAAGTTTAGTTTTGATCAACTCTTGTGCAAATAAATTTTCTTCCCTTTCCCCAAACCAGACTGAAACTGGATGCTGCAGTGTGAGCTAATGGCAGTGGAGATTTCCCTGATTAGATTTCCAGCCATTGGGTCACATCATCACCAACTTGCCCACACCAACCAAAATATCCCACTCACACTCATCCCACCTGCCTATGTTTGGCCATAACCCCTCACCCTATCCTATCCATGTATCCATCCAATTTTTTTCTTGAACATTTCAATAGTGCCTGTGTCAACCAAAACTCTCTGTGTTCACCTGATCAATTCCTCATGCTTCTGGATGCTTTCCCAATAGTATAAAAAATTAAGAAATCATTGCATCTTGACCAACTCACTCTCTACCAAACTACAGGGTATTGTTATTAGCTGCCATTTAACAGTCAGTCCCAAACTGCATTTTGTACAAAATGCTGGTCTTCCCACCTGGAAATATTCTAATATGACAGGCTGCGAAGCATGAAACATTACAATGTCATAAGAATGTAAGAAATCAGGAGTAGGACAAGGTCAGTTTGTGCTGCACCCTGCCCTGCCACTCAGAATAATTATAGCTGATTTGCTCAGGTTTCAATTTCACAATGTTCCTCTCACCTCCTTTGACCCAAAAACATCAACTACTTATTGCTTTCCGTAGGAACTTGCTGAGTTCCTTTTGTGCGTGTTTGAAGCCCTAGTAAAATCAGTCATTTGATAGCAGATGACACCTTCCATCACTTCATTTTGATTTGACCTGTTTTCTGGGGAGAGCTGCATGGTGAGATGGGAGACCTTTGGAAGTTTGGCCTATTGAATTTGGACAACAGGTAGGACATTTCTAGACAAGTGATCTCAGTCCATGTGACAAAATAATCCATGAGTTCTTTGCTCTTGCTGACTGGTCCTGGGGTCACACCATCCCTGGAATTTCCTGCAGACTGTTCTGTAACTTGAAGTGATTTCGAGGAACCTGGGAGAAATTAAGGCAGCACAGTTAGCACCCTGCTGTTTCAGGAGCGGCAACCTGGGTTTGAATCTGTCTGTCAGGAGTTGTATGTTCTCCCTGTGACCTGCTTTGATTTTCCTTGGATGCTCTGGTTTCCTCCCAACTTTCAAAATGTACAGGGTTGGTAGATTAATTGGGTGTCATGGGCTGGAAGGACCCTTCTACTGTGCTGTATCGTTAAAAATTAAATTAACTCAGATTGAGCTTTGGACAGTCCTGTTGTTTCCCTTTGAATGTACCAAATATTCTTTTTACGAAAGTTTATCTCGAGCCTTCCAGTTTGGAATTGTGATTTTTTTTTTTCTCTCTCTCCTCGCCCACCCCCACAGAGTTGGTCGGACTGCTCGAGGTGGGGACACTGGACTGGCATTCACACTCCTCCTAAAGGTGCAGGTGAGTCCCTGTAGGAGCCTTTCTTGCTACTGTGGTCCTGCTGAACAATTACTTGAACCAAACCTCCAGAAACAGAGGGTGGTGCCAGTGTCCCTTCTCTGGGTGGAGGAGGGAAGATGTGCCCCTCCCTGCCAAAGGTTGGGGGTGGGGGGGGGGGTGCTGGGAACACTCCTCTCTGCTGCCAGCATATACCAAAGCCTCTCATCTGGCTGTCAAAAGCATTGGCAACTGTTCCAGATGATGCTGTTGTTTTTGGATGCAATGTATGGTAATGCTGCAATTCTCTTTGTGGCTGTGTTGTTTCCATGTTAGTTCTGGTTTGTGGCCATTGAACATTTTGTCCCTTAATTTGCAGGAACGACCATTCCTTCAGATGCTGAGTGATGCAGGCAGAAAAGAGTTGAGGAAACAGCTGGTGAAATCAGATTACTTACGCCCACTGATCCCACGCTATGAGGAGGCTTTAAAGGGGCTTCAATGCATTATTAAGGTAATTCACAGACTCGTGGAATCTGATTACATTATATGGCAAATATTAATTGTTCAAACTTTTAATTGCATCAGCTACAATATAAGCAATTGCCTTCAGATACGCATCTACTTTGCTCAGTGCCATTTCTCACCCACTTTTTGGATCAATGTATATTTGATATGGAGTCTGTTGTGATCAAGATAGCCATTAACCATCCAGTGAAATCTATTCCCCTTGCCAGTCAGATCATGGGCAGTTTGAACCTACAATTTGCTTTCTCATTCCTATCACAAACCTGGAGATGGGGTGGTGGGGAAGGTTAGTGTAGTGGTTAGTACAACCGCTTTCCTATCACAAGCCTGGGGGTGGGTTGGGGGGGGAATGTGAGTGTAGTGGTTAGTAAAACTGCTTTCTTGTTCCTGTCACAAACCAGAGGGTGGGTTGGCGGGGAAGGTTAGCGTAACAAGTGGCAAAGTGCTATTAAAGTGCCAGTAAACTGGATTTGTATGCACTGCTGTATGTAAGGAGATTGTACATTCTCCTTGTCTCTGTGAGTTTCCTCCAGGTGATGCGGTTTCGTCCATTCCTTCAAAACATATGGGGATTGGAAGTTAATTGGTCACGTAGGTGTATTTGGCTGGCATGGCTTCGTGACCAAAAAGGGCTTCTCCCTCTCTCTCTCTCCCTCCCACACTCTCTTCCCCCCCCCACCACAATCCCACCATCCAGCTCCACCTCGTCCCTGTCTCTCCGCTCTCCTCCCCTTCTTCCCCATCTTCCCCCTCCACTCCCCACTTTGCCCCACCTATGCCTCCTTCCCCGCTCTCTCACTCCTCCTTCCCCGCTCTCTCTAACCCACCCCGTTCTCTCTCTCTAACCCACTCCATTCTCTCTCTTACCCTCCCCGCTCTCTCTCTCTCTCACCCACCCCATTCTCTCTCACCCACCTTGCTCTCTCTCACTCCCCCACCCTCCTCTCTCTCCCCCCCACCCTGCTCTCTCTCTCATCCACCCCGCTCGCGCTCTCCCACACCACGTTCTCTCTCACCCATCTCTGAGATTGTTCAGGGACTTGGTTGGTTCTGACCAGGTCGACGCAGTTGGACCCTTTCAAATTGTCATGTTATTGGATCACTAACAGTGCAAATTGCCCGGTTAACCCCATTTTACGTGGTAGTTTGAAAGGGCCTCGTGGAGGCATCTTCCCACTGTGAGACAAGAAATATTTTTGATTACTCCACATCAAATGGTTTGTGGAAACATTGGAAATATTACCAGAAATTAAAGGTGAGAATAAATGCACTGTAAAAAAAAAAGAGAAACATGAACATTTAAAAGCAGAAGTAAAAAGAAAAGTGCATTATGTAAGTCATTATCTTGAGGACACCCCAAAATAATCGGTTTACTTTTTATCCTCCTTTTCCAATGTTGAAATGGTATTGGTCATCTAAATTTTGGGGATTCAGGAGATTGTTTATCAGTTGTGCCTGTGTCTGTTACTTAAGTTTCTAACATTTTCTACACAGGATGAAAAGAAGAATAATCTCTTAACCTGAAGAACCAAAGTTCAGAATTTACCAGTGTGATGAACATTAGCAGGAAATCCTGAAGTGGCTTTGTACAAACATGTATGTTATTTATTTCCTAATGTATGCCCATTTTTTACATACGATAAATGTTGCAATGGACAGCCTGTTTTGGCGCAATAAAGAGAATTGACAAACTTGCATTTGGAGTAGATATGTTTATGTGATTCCAGCCTGGGCACAAACCTGCAATGAGAGCAGGAAGATATATTGTGTCAAATGGAATTTCAACCTCTGCTTTTCAGATGACACCAAGTGCAATTAGACCAGATTTGTAGTTTCAAAGTATTTCTCAGCTTTGAAAGAGAAGGGTTTCAATTCTGTCTGTCTGACCCAAGACCTGCATTTGTTCCTGCCCTTTATCACCCTTGTGAACTATAGCCTTAAACTGTTTCATACTCTCTTATTAGGATGTTCCCTTTAATAAAGTTGGGAACAGAGTTTGAGGATGTAGATGCAGCAACAATGAAGCACTCTTGATATATTTTAAAGCCAGGATGTTGTTCCCCTGCACCTGCTGCCCTTGTTTGTGGAGGAGCACATTTGGCAGTTGCTGTTGGAGTCGTCTGGGTACTGTGACAGATTATGTTATATTTTATATTATGTATAGATATTCAACGCACCCCTACAGCCGACAAGGTTGTCATCCTTGGCGACTTCAACGCTCACGTCGGCAAAGACTCAGAAACCTGGCCAGGAATCCTGGGCAAGCATGCTGTCAGCAAGTGCAATGACAATGGGCGCCTCCTGTTGGAGCTCTGCGCAGAACAGCGGCTTGTCATTACAAACACCCTTTTTCAGCAGAGGGACAGCCTGAAGACTACCTGGATGCATCCCCGATCCAAACACTGGCACCTCCTGGACTACGTCCTGGTGCGAGAAAGAGACAAACGAGATGTGCTCCACACCAGGGTCATGCCCACACTGACCACTGGCTGGTTCGCTGCAAGCTCAACCTTCACTTCAAGCCAAAGCCCAGGAACAGTAAAGCCCCCAGAAAGAGGTTCAATGTCGGAAACCTGCAGTCAGACGAAGTGAGAGGAAACTTCCAGGCAAACCTCAAAGCAAAGCTCGAGGACGCAAGCCGCCTCACGGACTCGTCCCATGAAACCCTCTGGGATCAGCTGAAGACTACCATACTGCAATCCACTGAAGAGGTACTGGGCTTCTCCTCCAGGAAAAACAAGGACTGGTTCGACGAAAACAGCCAGGAAATCCAGGAGCTGCTGGCAAAGAAGTGAGCTGCCCACCAGGCTCACCTTACAAAGTCGTCCTGGCCAGAGAAGAAACAAGCCTTCCGTCGCGCATGCAGCCATCTTCAGCGCAAACTCCGGGAGATCCAAAATGAGTGGTGGACTAGCCTCGCCAAACGAACCCAGCTCAGCGCGGACATTGGCGACTTCAGGGGTTTTTACGAGGCTCTAAAGGCTGTGTACGGCCCCTCACCCCAAGTCCAAAGCCCGCTGCGCAGCTCAGATGGCAAAGTTCTCCTCAGCGACAAGATCTCCATCCTCAACCGATGGTCAGAACACTTCCAATCTCTTTTCAGTGCCAACCGCTCAGTCCAAGATTCTGCCCTGCTCCAGCTCCTTCAACAGCCCCTAAGGCCAGAGCTGGATGAGGTCCTCACCCGGGAAGAGACATATAAGGCAATTGAACAACTGAAAAGTGGCAAAGCAGCAGGTATGGATGGAATCCCCCCCAGAGGTCTGGAAGGCTGGCAGCAAAACTCTGCATGCCAAACTGCATGAGTATTTCAAGCTTTGCTGAGACCAAGGAAAACTGCCTCAGGACCTTCGTGATGCCATCATCATCACCCTGTACAAAAACAAAGGCGAGAAATCAGACTGCTCAAACTACAGGGGAATCACGCTGCTCTCCATTGCAGGCAAAATCTTCGCTAGGATTCTCCTAAATAGAATAATACCTAGTGTCGCCGAGAATGTTCTCCCAGAATAACAGTGCGGGTTTCGCGCAAACAGAGGAACTACTGACATGGTCTTTGCCCTCAGACAGCTCCAAGAAAAGTGCAGAGAACAAAACAAAGGACTCTACATCACCTTTGTTGACCTCACCAAAGCCTTCGACACCGTGAGCAGGAAAGGGCTTTGGCAAATACTAGAGCGCATCGGATGGCCCCCAAAGTTCCTCAACATGATTATCCA
The DNA here is from genome assembly GCF_036971445.1 of Narcine bancroftii. Taxonomy (NCBI): domain Eukaryota; kingdom Metazoa; phylum Chordata; class Chondrichthyes; order Torpediniformes; family Narcinidae; genus Narcine; species Narcine bancroftii. Next base: position 173,264,900 of record NC_091472.1, on the reverse strand, counting down.
ACTGCATGAAAACCAACAAGGTCGGGTCAGATACAGCAATGAGCTCTCTGAACCCTTCTCCATTAACAATGGTGTGAAGCAAGGCTGCGTTCTCGCACCAACCCTCTTTTCAATCTTCTTCAGCATGATGCTGAACCAAGCCATGAAAGACCTCAACAATGAAGATGCTGTTTACAACCGGTACCGCACGGATGTCAGTCTCTTCAATCTGAGGCGCCTGCAAGCTCACACCAAGACACAAGAGAAACTTGTCCGTGAACTACTCTTTGCAGACGATGCCGCTTTAGTTGCCCATTCAGAGCCAGCTCTCCAGCGCTTGACGTCCTGTTTTGCAGAAACTGCCAAAATGTTTGGCCTGGAAGTCAGCCTGAAGAAAACTGAGGTCTTCCATCAGCCAGCTCCCCACCATAACTACCAGCCCCCCCCACATCTCCATCGGGCACACAAAACTCAAAACGGTCAACCAGTTTACCTATCTCAGCTGCACCATTTCATCAGATGCAAGGATCGACAACGAGATAGACAACAGACTCGCCAAGGCAAATAGCGCCTTTGGAAGACTACACAAAAGAGTCTGGAAAAACAACCAACTGAAAAACCTCACAAAGATAAGCATATACAGAGCCGTTGTCATACCCACACTCCTGTTCGGCTCCGAATCATGGGTCCTCTACCGGCATCACCTACGGCTCCTAGAACGCTTCCACCAGCGTTGTCTCCGTTCTATCCTCAACATTCATTGGAGCAACTTCATCCTTAACATCGAAGTACTCGAGATGGCAGAGGCCGACAGCATCGAATCCACGCTGCTGAAGAGCCAACTGCGCTGGGTAGGTTACGTCCCCAGAATGGAGGACCATCACCTTCCCAAGATCGTGTTATATGGCGAGCTCTCCACTGGCCATCGTGTCAGAGGTGCACCAAAGAAGAGGTACAAGGACTGCCTAAAGAAATCTCTTGGTGCCTGCCACATTGACCACCGCCAGTGGGCTGATATCGCCTCAAACCGTGCATCTTGGCGCCTCACAGTTCGGCGGGCAGCAACCTCCTTTGAAGAAGACCGCAGAGCCCACCTCACTGACAAAAGACAAAGGAGGAAAAACCCAACACCCAACCCCAACCAACAAATTTTCTGCTGCAACCGTGTCTGCCTGTCCTGCATCAGACTTGTCAGCCACAAACGAGCCTGCAGCTGACGTGGACATTTACCCCCTCCATAAATCTTCGTCCGCGAAGCCAAGCCAAAGAAAGAAAAGATATGTTTTAAAGGAGATAAATTGGGGCAGGATTTTTAGTTTAGGTCACATACACATACAAACACCAAAATAGATCTCATTTAAAATGCCGGAGCTCTGCTCAAGCCAGACAGTCCAGGCTCCGGGTGCCTTTGCAGAAATGTTGAAGGAATGCCTATTAGGAGTTCACAAGTAGATGTTAATTGGACATGCTGTGGAGTATTGTTTTGGAAATCAACAGATGAAAGAACTCAGAAGATTAGGTCCGGAGCCGCAGTCTGTCTGAGTGCAGTTGGCTGTTCTAAGAGGGTCATGTGGTTTTCTCTGAGTGTGAAGGAGAGAGAGAGAGAGAGAGAGAGAATTCAGATCTACAGTTCAGCAGCAACAGCTGGGACTGGAACAGGACAAGCTGGAAAGCTGGGGGTGGGGGCGGGGGAAACCCCATTTTGAAGATGGGTTGTGAGTTTTTAGTTCAGCCTGGCCAGACAAGAGGAGAGGACTGGCTGCATAATGTTTCACTTGAAATAAGGGAAACAATAAGGAACTCTGTGATGACTTGAAAGAAAGAGGTTATCATCTGGAAAACCCTGATGGGGCAATTTTCTTCGGCAAGACACTGAAGTGGCTGAAGGAATCAGTTGTGGGTGTCCAACGAGCAACAAATCTCTCTCTGAAAACGCCCCTTCCTGAGCGGTAACAATGTACTTTTCAAGTACCAAAGCCTGGTGAAATTCATAAATGTTAAATTCTGTGCACAATATAAGAATTGCCTTATACCAGTGAACTTGGAGGAGTGAGAAGTGAGATTGGACTGTGAATCAAAGAACTTTTCTGAACTTACACATATCTGTCTGCTCAGAATTAGAAGGGGGTTAAGTTAATAGTAAGTTGAAGTTTGATCCTGTTTTCATGTTTAAAGATAATTAAAAGCAACTTTTGTTTAAGTAACCATTTGTCTTGGTAAATATCTATTACTGCTGGGTTTTGGGGTCCTCTGGGCTCGTAACAGTACATACCGGAAATTCTCTGTGCCTCTGCTGGAGGCAATGTGCATGTAGAGTGATTGATGGGTGGCCCATCAAGTAGGTTGCTTTGAGTATTCCATCCACTCTTGACATGCTTTGGAGATACGTCAAGACCTTGGGATATCAGGATGAATATTGTGCTCAGTTCTGGTTGCCACATTGTAGGAAAGATGTGGAAGCTTTAGAGAAGTTGCAGAGGAGATTTATCAAGACACTTCCTGGATTGAAGAATGTCTTGTGAAGAAAGGCTAACAGAGTAAGACTTTTCTTCTTAGAGCAACAGAGGTGAGAGGAATAGTACCTTTTTCCCAGGGCAGCAATGGCCAATACCAGAAGACATCTGTTTAAGGTGAGTGGAGAAGAGTTTAGGGGAAGCATTAGGGGCAGGTTTTTTTTGCACAGAGTGGTGGGTATCTGGAATGCATTGCTGGAGGTGGAGGCTGATGTAATAGAGACAGTCAAATGACTCCTGGATACGGCTAGGATATTAGAAATATATAGAGTGTATGGGGTGTGAGGGAGGGGAAAGTTTGATTGATCATAAAATAGGTTTATACACAGTAGATCAGCACAACATCATGGGCTGACGAGCCTGTACTGTGCTCCACTGTTCAAAGTTTGAAGGTAGATTTTGTACTTAGCCAAGAAAATGGCTCACGCATAACAACAAGTGCCTATTGGAATTTAATTGCCTGTTTTTATCATTAAAGCCCACGATCTGGTTGTCAATACGATTTGTATGTCGGCAGCAAAGAAACAACCATGGTGCCATCAAACCTGCATCAGCTGCAACAGATTTGGAAAGCTGAGTAACACCAACACAAGAAGCAAGATAATCTAAAGATCAAGCACAATGACAATGGACCAATTCACTAAATCAACCAATTTATGAATTTATAGAAGTTGGGGTAGAGAATGTACAATAAAGGGCAGGTTTTATTTAATCAAATGATCACAGATGATTTGCTCATCGAACAATCTTGTGCAGTCAAAGATCACTTGGACAGAGTCCTCTTTTATTGATATTTGAAAGCTAATTGCCCAGTGCTCATTGGGAAGAGTTTGATTCCATGAGTACAGGATTGCAATTTCCTTGCAAGCTTCAAAAGTTTGTGCTGAGCCCTTCCATTTAGGGACACCTGTAACAGTGCCTTTAATGTTGCTGAGTTCATCAGTACACTCAGAAAGTTTCTTGCTTGGGTTTTACTTTAGTGACAAATATGCTACCCTTTCACAATCTTGTGGCTGATACATGTTTGTTTGGACCAGAATGGTTATTTGTCTGCCAATGTGTAAATTGTGTTTACAACTCAACCACCAGGGTGAAAGCAGTAAGTTCAATTCCGAAAAGCACTTGTTGCTGTGTGACCCAATTATTCTCTAAGTGTAAAGTCGAGCACACAATGTTGTAAAAGTTTTTGTAATTATATAAAGCGTAAAAGGATGGCTAAAGTGAAGATTGGTCCTTTGGAAGATGAGAAGGGGGGTTGATATTGAGTAATGAAGCAATGGCTGAGGCGTTGAATGACTATTTTGTGTAAGTCTTCACAGTGCAGGATACATTGAACAAATCAAAGACAGATGTTATGAATGTGATGGCTATCACTCAAGAGGTGGTACTCAGAAAACTTGAGAGTCTAAAGATAGGTAAGTTCCCTGGTCCTGATGGAATGTTTCTCAGGATACTGAAAGAAATGGCAGAAGTTATAGTCAAGGCTTTGGTGATAATTTACCAAAATTTTACGCGAAGGTCCTGGTGGATTGGAAGATGGAGAATGTCACGCCACTATTCAAAAAAAAGATGTAGGGAACTTTAGGCCAGTTAGTTTTACATCTGTAGTTTGGAAAATGCTTGAAGCTATCATTAAAGAAGAAATAGTGGGGCATCTAGAGTGAAATGGGTTCATCAGGCAGACGTAGCATGGATTCAGTAAAGGAAGGTCCTGTTTGACAAATTTACTGGAGTTCCTTGAGTATATAACGAGTGCGGTAGATGGAGGGGAGCAGATGGATGTTGTTTGGATTTCCAGAAGGCATTTGATATGGTACCTCATAAAAGACTTGTAGAGAAGCTAAGGATGCATAGAGTTGTGGGTGATGTATTAGCTTGAATAAAGGATTGGTTAACCAATAGAAAGCAGAGTTGGGGTACAGGGGTGTTTTTCATGTTGGCAATCAGTGGTAAGTGGTGTGTCACATGGGTCGGTGCTGGGCTCTTACAGCTGTTTACGATATTCATCTGGAAGTGGGAACAATGTATTTAAGTTTGCTAAAGATGCTAAATTGAGTGGAAAAGCAAATTGTGCACAGGATATGGAAAGTTTGCAGGGAGATAGGTTGTGAGTGGGCAAAGGTCTGGCAGATGGAGTACAATGTTGGCAAATCTGAGGTTATCCACTTTGAAAGGAAAAATAGAAGATCAGAATATTATTTAAAAAGCAAGCGATTGCAGCATGCTGCCATTCAGAAAGACTTGGGAATGCGTATGCATGAATTGCAAAAGGTGGTTGGTTTGCAATTGCAGCAGGGTATCAAGAAGGCAAATGAAATGTTGGCCTTCATTGCGAGAAGGATTGAATTGAGGAGCAGGGAGGTTATGCTGTAACTGAACAAGGTACTGGTGAGGCTGCATCTGGAGTACTTTCAGTTCTGGTCTTGGAGGCGGAGCAGAGGAGGTTCACCCGGTTGATTCCAGTGATGGAGTTGGCGGCCCAGTTGGCATGGTGGTTAGCACAACAACTTTACAGCGCCAGAAATCGGGACAGGGGTTCAAATCCCACACTGTCTGTACTTTCTCCCCATGTCTGCATGGGTTTTTCCCAGGGGCTTCGGATTCCTTCCACTTTTTGAAACGTACTGGGGGTGTAAATTGGGCGGCACAGAATTATGAGCCAAAATGGCCCTGTTACCTTGCTGTATGTCTAAATTTAAATGATTTTCTGTTGAATCCTTCTCCAGCTTTCAGTTGAATCTTCCTCTGCTACTAACATAGAGAGAGTATTCCTGATCCCAAACATTCACTGTATAGAGGGGAAATATTTTGGTTCATGCCATTTTTGGTTCTTTTGTATTTCACCTTTATTCTCTATTCCATGGTTTTTAAACCATTCTTGATTTTCTTGCAAACCTCTGTTCCAAGGACAATTGCCCATGCTATTCAACTAATTCTCATAACACAGATCCATAATTTCTGGAGAAGATTCAGTAAATCTCGTGTATTGCTCATATCAGAATACAGAGGTTGGGAGATGCCAGAACAACAATATTGCTCTTCACATCGCCAGGACAAAGGTGCCTATTGTTCGGGAGGAGAGGCCAATGTTCCACACACTTGTCTGCCTTGATGGAACAGAAGTGGAAAGGGTTAGAACCATCATATTCTTGGGAATCCATATTTTGTGAGCCTTCTCCTGCAGACTAAAGAAGGCATGCCAACACCTCTACTCTCAAAGAAGATTTGGTATGTTGTTGAATTCTCATCAAACTTCTACTGTGTAGGAACATGGAAAGGTGCAGAAGGTAGCACACATAATCAGGTCCATCGCTGAAGACATCTATGTGAGGCACTGCCTCAGGAAGACCCTGGCCCCTCCCCCCCAATCACCCTGGTCATAACCTCTTCTCACTGCTACCTTTGGGCAGAAGGTTCAGAAGCCTGAAGACCAGTATCTCTTTGTTTAAGAAAAGTTTCTTTCCAACAGCTATGAGACTCTTGAACCTCCCTTTCTTACATTAATCAGGGACTGCACCAATAAGGCCATCTGCACGATTGTAAGACCACTTTTTTTTCCAGCTCTTTGGTAACTGAATAATAATTATTTGTGTGTTTTGTATTATCTCTATTTATTGCTATATAATAGAGCTGTAACATAAATGTTCATGACAACAAACTCATTATATCTTTCCTAAAGTGTAGAACCTGGAACTGACACAGTGCTTCAGTTACGGCCAAATCAGTGATCTACAACATTTTGTCAAGTCTTTCTTGCTTTGTACTGTATATCTTTCCCTGATCTCAAATGCATTTTTTTAACCAATTCACTGCACATGCTGATCTCCTGATTTCTCAGATCTTGTATTCCTTTTGGAATTGTGCCCCTCATTTTTGTATTGATTCCATTCAATCAGCCTTTCCATTTTTCTTTATTTTTTTTTAATCTTCAAAGTTCAGTGCTCCATATAACCTATAAATATGGAAACTATGCCCTGTACAAATCATCAAGGTACATTCAGGAAACCAGTGGTCTCTGCACTAACCCATAGTCTCTTCCCTCTGATCAGAAATTCATCCTCTCACTTAGCCCTTTTATTCCATTTGTTTCAATATTGATGATAACCCTGGAATGTGGCACTTGTTCGAAGACTGATTTGCAGTCCATATGTACCCCATCAACTCCATTTCCCTTCGTGAAGCTCTCAGTTGAGACAGCTGTGATTTGCTCATTTTGTCTCATTATTTCTTGGACTCCGCATTCACAAGAGTTAAACTGATTGGGTCTAGTTCTCAGCTTGTGCTCACACCAGTCCTCAGGCAGCATCTCTGGAAGTTTGAAAGATAATGGCCAAGACCTTTGCAAATTTATTCCTTTATGGCTCTCAGCAACCTAGGATGCTTCCCAACTTGGCCCAGATGATTGATCAGCTTTAAGGTAGGTCAGAGAGGAGGTTCCCAGCTGTGCAGAGATTGACGAGAGGAGGATGGCAGTTGTGCAGAGAGTGACGAGAGGAGGTTGCCAGCTGTGCAGAGAGTGACGAGAGGAGGTTGCCAGCTGTGCAGAGAGTGAGGAGAGGAGGTTGGCAGCTGTGCAGAGAGTGAGGAGAGGAGGTTGGCAGCTGTGCAGAGAGTGATGAGAAGAGGTTGCCAGCTGTACAGAGAGTGACGAGAGGAGGTTGCCAGCTGTGCAGAGAGTGACGAGAGGAGGTTGGCAGCTGTGCAGAGAGTGACGAGAGGAGGTTCCCAGCTGTGCAGAGAGTGACGAGAGGAGGTTCCCAGCTGTGCAGAGAGTGAGGAGAGGAGGTTGGCAGCTGTGCAGAGAGTGATGAGAGGAGGTTCCCAGCTGTGCAGAGAGTGAGGAGAGGAGGTTCCCAGCTGTGCAGAGAGTGACGAAAGGAGGTTGGCAGCTGTGCAGAGAGAGACAAGAGGAGGTTGCCAGCTGTGTAGAGAGTGACGAGAGGAGGTTGGCAGCTGTGCAGAGAGTGACGAGAGGAGGTTCCCAGCTGTGCAGAGAGTGATGAGAAGAAGTTGCCAGCTGTACAGAGAGTGACGAGAGGAGGTTCCCAGCTGTGCAGAGAGTGAGGAGAGGAGGTTGGCAGCTGTGCAGAGAGTGACGAGAGGAGGTTGCCAGCTGTGCAGAGAGTGACGAGAGGAGGTTGCCAGCTGTGCAGAGAGTGATGAGAAGAGGTTGCCAGCTGTACAGAGAGTGACGAGAGGAGGTTCCCAGCTGTGCAGAGAGTGAGGAGAGGAGGTTCCCAGCTGTGCAGAGAGTGACGAGAGGAGGTTGCCAGCTGTGCAGAGAGTGACGAGAGGAGGTTGCCAGCTGTGCAGAGAGTGACGAGAGGAGGTTCCCAGCTGTGCAGAGAGTGATGAGAAGAGGTTGCCAGCTGTACAGAGAGTGACGAGAGGAGGTTGCCAGCTGTGCAGAGAGTGACGAGAGGAGGTTCCCAGCTGTGCAGAGAGTGATGAGAAGAGGTTGCCAGCTGTACAGAGAGTGACGAGAGGAGGTTTCCAGCTGTGCAGAGAGTGAGGAGAGGAGGTTCCCAGCTGTGCAGAGAGTGACGAGAGGAGGTTGCCAGCTGTGCAGAGAGTGACGAGAGGAGGTTGCCAGCTGTGCAGAGAGTGAGGAGAGGAGGTTCCCAGCTGTGCAGAGAGTGACGAGAAGAGGTTGCCAGCTGTGCCGAGAGTGACGAGAGGAGGTTCCCAGCTGTGCAGAGAGTGACGAGAAGAGGTTCCCAGCTGTGCAGAGAGTGAGGAGAGGAGGTTGGCAGCTGTGCAGAGAGTGATGAGAGGAGGTTGCCAGCTGTACAGAGAGTGACGAGAGGAGATTCCCAGCTGTGCAGAGAGTGAGGAGAGGAGGTTGGCAGCTGTGCAGAGAGTGACGAGAGGAGGTTCCCAGCTGTGCAGAGAGTGACGAGAGGAGGTTCCCAGCTGTGCAGAGAGTGAGGAGAGGAGGTTGGCAGCTGTGCAGAGAGTGAGGAGAGGAGGTTCCCAGCTGTGCAGAGAGTGACGAGAGGAGGTTGGCAGCTGTGCAGAGAGTGACGAGAGGAGGTTGCCAGCTGTGCAGAGAGTGACGAGAGGAGGTTCCCAGCTGTGCAGAGAGTGAGGAGAGGAGGTTGCCAGCTGTGCAGAGAGTGATTAGAAGAGGTTGCCAGCTGTGCAGAGAGTGAGGAGAGGAGGTTGGCAGCTGTGCAGAGAGTGACGAGAGGAGGTTGGCAGCTGTGCAGAGAGTGGCGAGAGGAGGTTGCCAGCTGTACAGAGAGTGACGAGAGGAGGTTCCCAGCTGTGCAGAGAGTGAGGAGAGGAGGTTGCCAGCTGTGCAGAGAGTGGCGAGAGGAGGTTGCCAGCTGTGCAGAGAGTGATGAGAAGAGGTTGCCAGCTGTGCAGAGAGTGAGGAGAGGAGGTTGGCAGCTGTGCAGAGAGTGACGAGAGGAGGTTGCCAGCTGTGCAGAGAGTGGCGAGAGGAGGTTGCCAGCTGTGCAGAGAGTGATGAGAAGAGGTTGCCAGCTGTGCAGAGAGTGAGGAGAGGAGGTTGGCAGCTGTGCAGAGAGTGACGAGAGGAGGTTGCCAGCTGTGCAGAGAGTGGCGAGAGGAGGTTGCCAGCTGTGCAGAGAGTGATTAGAAGAGGTTGCCAGCTGTGCAGAGAGTGAGGAGAGGAGGTTGGCAGCTGTGCAGAGAGTGACGAGAGGAGGTTGCCAGCTGTGCAGAGAGTGGCGAGAGGAGGTTGCCAGCTGTGCAGAGAGTGATTAGAAGAGGTTGCCAGCTGTGCAGAGAGTGAGGAGAGGAGGTTGGCAGCTGTGCAGAGAGTGACGAGAGGAGGTTGCCAGCTGTGCAGAGAGTGGCGAGAGGAGGTTGCCAGCTGTACAGAGAGTGACGAGAGGAGGTTCCCAGCTGTGCAGAGAGTGAGGAGAGGAGGTTGCCAGCTGTGCAGAGAGTGGCGAGAGGAGGTTGCCAGCTGTGCAGAGAGTGATGAGAAGAGGTTGGCAGCTGTGCAGAGAGTGAGGAGAGGAGGTTGGCAGCTGTGCAGAGAGTGACGAGAGGAGGTTGCCAGCTGTGCAGAGAGTGGCGAGAGGAGGTTGCCAGCTGTGCAGAGAGTGATGAGAAGAGGTTGCCAGCTGTGCAGAGAGTGAGGAGAGGAGGTTGGCAGCTGTGCAGAGAGTGACGAGAGGAGGTTGCCAGCTGTGCAGAGAGTGGCGAGAGGAGGTTGCCAGCTGTGCAGAGAGTGATTAGAAGAGGTTGCCAGCTGTGCAGAGAGTGAGGAGAGGAGGTTGGCAGCTGTGCAGAGAGTGACGAGAGGAGGTTGCCAGCTGTGCAGAGAGTGGCGAGAGGAGGTTGCCAGCTGTGCAGAGAGTGATTAGAAGAGGTTTCCAGCTGTGCAGAGAGTGAGGAGAGGAGGTTGGCAGCTGTGCAGAGAGTGACGAGAGGAGGTTGCCAGCTGTACAAAGAGTGACGAGAGGAGGTTCCCAGCTGTACAGAGAGTGAAGAGAGGAGGTTCCCAGCTGTGCAGAGAGTGAGGAGAGGAGGTTGGCAGCTGTGCAGAGAGTGACGAGAGGAGGTTGCCAGCTGTGCAGAGAGTGGCGAGAGGAGGTTGCCAGCTGTGCAGAGAGTGATTAGAAGAGGTTGCCAGCTGTGCAGAGAGTGAGGAGAGGAGGTTGGCAGCTGTGCAGAGAGTGACGAGAGGAGGTTGCCAGCTGTGCAGAGAGTGGCGAGAGGAGGTTGGCAGCTGTGCAGAGAGTGACGAGAGGAGGTTGCCAGCTGTGCAGAGAGTGACGAGAGGAGGTTCCCAGCTGTGTAGAGAGTGACGAGAAGAGATTGCCAGCTGTACAGAGAGTGACGAGAGGAGGTTCCCAGCTGTGCAGAGAGTGAGGAGAGGATGTTGGCAGCTGTGCAGAGAGTGATGAGAGGAGGTTGCCAGCTGTACAGAGAGTGACGAGAGGAGGTTCCCAGCTGTGCAGAGAGTGAGGAGAGGAGGTTGGCAGCTGTGCAGAGAGTGAGGAGAGGAGGTTGCCAGCTGTGCAGAGAGTGAGGAGAGGAGGTTGGCAGCTGTGCAGAGAGTGAGGAGAGGAGGTTGGCAGCTGTGCAGAGAGTGAGGAGAGGAGGTTGGCAGCTGTGCAGAGAGTGACGAGAGGAGGTTGGCAGCTGTGCAGAGAGTGATAAGAAGAGGTTGGCAGCTGTGCAGAGAGTGAGGAGAGGAGGTTGCCAGCTGTGCAGAGAGTGATGAGAAGAGGTTGCCAGCTGTGCAGAGAGTGAGGAGAGGAGGTTGGCAGCTGTGCAGAGAGTGAGGAGAGGAGGTTGGCAGCTGTGCAGAGAGTGGCGAGAGGAGGTTGCCAGCTGTGTAGAGAGTGATGAGAATAGGTTGCCAGCTGTGCAGAGAATGAGGAGATGTTGGCAGCTGTGCAGAGAGTGACGAGAGGAGGTTCCCAGCTGTGCAGAGAGTGAGGAGAGGAGGTTCCCAGCTGTGCAGAGAGTGAGGAGAGGAGGTTGCCAGCTGTGCAGAGAGTGGCGAGAGGAGGTTGCCAGCTGTGCAGAGAGTGGCGAGAGGAGGTTGCCAGCTGTGCAGAGAGTGATGAGAAGAGGTTGCCAGCTGTGCAGAGAGTGAGGAGAGGAGGTTGGCAGCTGTGCAGAGAGTGACGAGAGGAGGTTGCCAGCTGTGCAGAGAGTGGCGAGAGGAGGTTGCCAGCTGTGCAGAGAGTGATTAGAAGAGGTTGCCAGCTGTGCAGAGAGTGAGGAGAGGAGGTTGGCAGCTGTGCAGAGAGTGACGAGAGGAGGTTGCCAGCTGTGCAGAGAGTGGCGAGAGGAGGTTGCCAGCTGTACAGAGAGTGACGAGAGGAGGTTCCCATCTGTGCAGAGAGTGAGGAGAGGAGGTTGCCAGCTGTGCAGAGAGTGATGAGAAGAGGTTGCCAACTGTGCAGAGAGTGAGGAGAGGAGGTTGGCAGCTGTGCAGAGAGTGACGAGAGGAGGTTGCCAGCTGTGCAGAGAGTGATGAGAAGAGGTTGCCAGCTGTGCAGAGAGTGAGGAGAGGAGGTTGCCAGCTGTGCAGAGAGTGACGAGAGGAGGTTGCCAGCTGTGCAGAGAGTGGCGAGAGGAGGTTGCCAGCTGTGCAGAGAGTGATTAGAAGAGGTTGCCAGCTGTGCAGAGAGTGAGGAGAGGAGGTTGGCAGCTGTGCAGAGAGTGACGAGAGGAGGTTGCCAGCTGTGCAGAGAGTGGCGAGAGGAGGTTGCCAGCTGTGCAGAGAGTGATGAGAAGAGGTTGCCAGCTGTGCGGAGAGTGAGGAGAGGAGGTTGGCAGCTGTGCAGAGAGTGACGAGAGGAGGTTGCCAGCTGTGCAGAGAGTGGCGAGAGGAGTTTGCCAGCTGTGCAGAGAGTGATGAGAAGAGGTTGCCAGCTGTGCAGAGAGTGAGGAGAGGAGGTTGGCAGCTGTGCAGAGAGTGAGGAGAGGAGGTTGGCAGCTGTGCCGAGAGTGGCGAGAGGAGGTTGCCAGCTGTGCAGAGAGTGATGAGAAGAGGTTGCCAGCTGTGCAGAGAGTGAGGAGAGGAGGTTGGCAGCTGTGCAGAGAGTGACGAGAGGAGGTTGCCAGCTGTGCAGAGAGTGGCGAGAGGAGGTTGCCAGCTGTGCAGAGAGTGATTAGAAGAGGTTGCCAGCTGTGCAGAGAGTGAGGAGAGGAGGTTGGCAGCTGTGCAGAGAGTGGCGAGAGGAGGTTGCCAGCTGTGCAGAGAGTGGCGAGAGGAGGTTGCCAGCTGTGCAGAGAGTGGCGAGAGGAGGTTGCCAGCTGTGCAGAGAGTGATTAGAAGAGGTTGCCAGCTGTGCAGAGAGTGAGGAGAGGAGGTTGGCAGCTGTGCAGAGAGTGACGAGAGGAGGTTGCCAGCTGTGCAGAGAGTGGCGAGAGGAGGTTGCCAGCTGTGCAGAGAGTGATTAGAAGAGGTTGCCAGCTGTGCAGAGAGTGAGGAGAGGAGGTTGGCAGCTGTGCAGAGAGTGGCGAGAGGAGGTTGCCAGCTGTACAGAGAGTGACGAGAGGAGGTTCCCAGCTGTGCAGAGAGTGAGGAGAGGAGGTTGCCAGCTGTGCAGAGAGTGGCGAGAGGAGGTTGCCAGCTGTGCAGAGAGTGATGAGAAGAGGTTGCCAGCTGTGCAGAGAGTGAGGAGAGGAGGTTGGCAGCTGTGCAGAGAGTGACGAGAGGAGGTTGCCAGCTGTGCAGAGAGTGGCGAGAGGAGGTTGCCAGCTGTGCAGAGAGTGATGAGAAGAGGTTGCCAGCTGTGCAGAGAGTGAGGAGAGGAGGTTGGCAGCTGTGCAGAGAGTGACGAGAGGAGGTTGCCAGCTGTGCAGAGAGTGGCGAGAGGAGGTTGCCAGCTGTGCAGAGAGTGATGAGAAGAGGTTGCCAGCTGTGCAGAGAGTGAGGAGAGGAGGTTGGCAGCTGTGCAGAGAGTGAGGAGAGGAGGTTGGCAGCTGTGCAGAGAGTGGCGAGAGGAGGTTGCCAGCTGTGCAGAGAGTGATTAGAAGAGGTTGCCAGCTTTGCAGAGAGTGAGGAGAGGAGGTTGGCAGCTGTGCAGAGAGTGGCGAGAGGAGGTTGCCAGCTGTGCAGAGAGTGGCGAGAGGAGGTTGCCAGCTGTGCAGAGAGTGATGAGAAGAGGTTGCCAGCTGTGCAGAGAGTGAGGAGAGGAGGTTGGCAGTTGTGGAGAGAGTGACGAGAGGAGGTTGGCAGCTGTGCAGAGAGTGGCGAGAGGAGGTTGCCAGCTGTGCAGAGAGTGATTAGAAGAGGTTGCCAGCTGTGCAGAGAGTGAGGAGAGGAGGTTGGCAGCTGTGCAGAGAGTGGCGAGAGGAGGTTGCCAGCTGTGCAGAGAGTGGCGAGAGGAGGTTGCCAGCTGTGCAGAGAGTGATGAGAAGAGGTTGCCAGCTGTGCAGAGAGTGAGGAGAGGAGGTTGGCAGCTGTGCAGAGAGTGACGAGAGGAGGTTGCCAGCTGTGCAGAGAGTGGCGAGAGGAGGTTGCCAGCTGTGCAGAGAGTGATTAGAAGAGGTTGCCAGCTGTGCAGAGAGTGAGGAGAGGAGGTTGGCAGCTGTGCAGAGAGTGACGAGAGGAGGTTGCCAGCTGTGCAGAGAGTGGCGAGAGGAGGTTGCCAGCTGTACAGAGAGTGACGAGAGGAGGTTCCCAGCTGTGCAGAGAGTGAGGAGAGGATGTTGGCAGCTGTGCAGAGAGTGATGAGAGGAGGTTGCCAGCTGTACAGAGAGTGACGAGAGGAGGTTCCCAGCTGTGCAGAGAGTGAGGAGAGGAGGTTGGCAGCTGTGCAGAGAGTGAGGAGAGGAGGTTGCCAGCTGTGCAGAGAGTGAGGAGAGGAGGTTGGCAGCTGTGCAGAGAGTGAGGAGAGGAGGTTGGCAGCTGTGCAGAGAGTGAGGAGAGGAGGTTGGCAGCTGTGCAGAGAGTGACGAGAGGAGGTTGGCAGCTGTGCAGAGAGTGATGAGAAGAGGTTGGCAGCTGTGCAGAGAGTGAGGAGAGGAGGTTGCCAGCTGTGCAGAGAGTGATGAGAAGAGGTTGCCAGCTGTGCAGAGAGTGAGGAGAGGAGGTTGGCAGCTGTGCAGAGAGTGAGGAGAGGAGGTTGGCAGCTGTGCAGAGAGTGGCGAGAGGAGGTTGCCAGCTGTGTAGAGAGTGATGAGAAGAGGTTGCCAGCTGTGCAGAGAGTGAGGAGAGGTTGGCAGCTGTGCAGAGAGTGACGAGAGGAGGTTCCCAGCTGTGCAGAGAGTGAGGAGAGGAGGTTCCCAGCTGTGCAGAGAGTGAGGAGAGGAGGTTGCCAGCTGTGCAGAGAGTGGCGAGAGGAGGTTGCCAGCTGTGCAGAGAGTGGCGAGAGGAGGTTGCCAGCTGTGCAGAGAGTGATGAGAAGAGGTTGCCAGCTGGGCAGAGAGTGAGGAGAGGAGGTTGGCAGCTGTGCAGAGAGTGACGAGAGGAGGTTGCCAGCTGTGCAGAGAGTGGCGAGAGGAGGTTGCCAGCTGTGCAGAGAGTGATTAGAAGAGGTTGCCAGCTGTGCAGAGAGTGAGGAGAGGAGGTTGGCAGCTGTGCAGAGAGTGACGAGAGGAGGTTGCCAGCTGTGCAGAGAGTGGCGAGAGGAGGTTGCCAGCTGTACAGAGAGTGACGAGAGGAGGTTCCCAGCTGTGCAGAGAGTGAGGAGAGGAGGTTGCCAGCTGTGCAGAGAGTGATGAGAAGAGGTTGCCAACTGTGCAGAGAGTGAGGAGAGGAGGTTGGCAGCTGTGCAGAGAGTGACGAGAGGAGGTTGCCAGCTGTGCAGAGAGTGATGAGAAGAGGTTGCCAGCTGTGCAGAGAGTGAGGAGAGGAGGTTCCCAGCTGTGCAGAGAGTGGCGAGAGGAGGTTGCCAGCTGTGCAGAGAGTGATGAGAAGAGGTTGCCAGCTGTGCAGAGAGTGGCGAGAGGAGGTTGCCAGCTGTACAGAGAGTGACGAGAGGAGGTTCCCAGCTGTGCAGAGAGTGAGGAGTGGAGGTTGCCAGCTGTGCAGAGAGTGGCGAGAGGAGGTTGCCAGCTGTGCAGAGAGTGATGAGAAGAGGTTGCCAGCTGTGCAGAGAGTGAGGAGAGGAGGTTGGCAGCTGTGCAGAGAGTGACGAGAGGAGGTTGCCAGCTGTGCAGAGAGTGGCGAGAGGAGTTTGCCAGCTGTGCAGAGAGTGATGAGAAGAGGTTGCCAGCTGTGCAGAGAGTGAGGAGAGGAGGTTGGCAGCTGTGCAGAGAGTGAGGAGAGGAGGTTGGCAGCTGTGCAGAGAGTGGCGAGAGGAGGTTGCCAGCTGTGCAGAGAGTGATGAGAAGAGGTTGCCAGCTGTGCAGAGAGTGAGGAGAGGAGGTTGCCAGCTGTGCAGAGAGTGACGAGAGGAGGTTGCCAGCTGTGCAGAGAGTGGCGAGAGGAGGTTGCCAGCTGTGCAGAGAGTGATTAGAAGAGGTTGCCAGCTGTGCAGAGAGTGAGGAGAGGAGGTTGGCAGCTGTGCAGAGAGTGGCGAGAGGAGGTTGCCAGCTGTGCAGAGAGTGGCGAGAGGAGGTTGCCAGCTGTGCAGAGAGTGGCGAGAGGAGGTTGCCAGCTGTGCAGAGAGTGATTAGAAGAGGTTGCCAGCTGTGCAGAGAGTGAGGAGAGGAGGTTGGCAGCTGTGCAGAGAGTGATGAGAGGAGGTTGCCAGCTGTGCAGAGAGTGGCGAGAGGAGGTTGCCAGCTGTGCAGAGAGTGATTAGAAGAGGTTGCCAGCTGTGCAGAGAGTGAGGAGAGGAGGTTGGCAGCTGTGCAGAGAGTGGCGAGAGGAGGTTGCCAGCTGTACAGAGAGTGACGAGAGGAGGTTCCCAGCTGTGCAGAGAGTGAGGAGAGGAGGTTGCCAGCTGTGCAGAGAGTGGCGAGAGGAGGTTGCCAGCTGTGCAGAGAGTGATGAGAAGAGGTTGCCAGCTGTGCAGAGAGTGAGGAGAGGAGGTTGGCAGCTGTGCAGAGAGTGACGAGAGGAGGTTGCCAGCTGTGCAGAGAGTGGCGAGAGGAGGTTGCCAGCTGTGCAGAGAGTGATGAGAAGAGGTTGCCAGCTGTGCAGAGAGTGAGGAGAGGAGGTTGGCAGCTGTGCAGAGAGTGACGAGAGGAGGTTGCCAGCTGTGCAGAGAGTGGCGAGAGGAGGTTGCCAGCTGTTCAGAGAGTGATGAGAAGAGGTTGCCAGCTGTGCAGAGAGTGAGGAGAGGAGGTTGGCAGCTGTGCAGAGAGTGAGGAGAGGAGGTTGGCAGCTGTGCAGAGAGTGGCGAGAGGAGGTTGCCAGCTGTGCAGAGAGTGATTAGAAGAGGTTGCCAGCTGTGCAGAGAGTGAGGAGAGGAGGTTGGCAGCTGTGCAGAGAGTGGCGAGAGGAGGTTGCCAGCTGTGCAGAGAGTGGCGAGAGGAGGTTGCCAGCTGTGCAGAGAGTGATGAGAAGAGGTTGCCAGCTGTGCAGAGAGTGAGGAGAGGAGGTTGGCAGTTGTGGAGAGAGTGACGAGAGGAGGTTGGCAGCTGTGCAGAGAGTGGCGAGAGGAGGTTGCCAGCTGTGCAGAGAGTGAGGAGAGGAGGTTGGCAGCTGTGCAGAGAGTGGCGAGAGGAGGTTGCCAGCTGTGCAGAGAGTGGCGAGAGGAGGTTGCCAGCTGTGAGGTTAGGGACTGGAGGTTGACAGCGGACCGAGGGACGGCAAGTTGCCGGAAGCCGTCAGCCTTTTCTTTCACTTTCACATTCCGAGATCTGGGTCCGGAGCCTGGTCCGTCCCCGCCGCCGCTCTCAGGGCCAGGAGCCGCTGCAGCCAGGCTGTCCGCCGCACGTCGCCGGTAAGTGCCCGGGAAACCCCGCCCCGGACTAGTGAACCGACACCTCAGTCTGGGCACAAGGCTACCCCTCTGCCGGACTCGAACCACCATCAGGTCGCCCCTCGGCCTTCGCTTCCATCGCCTTCCGACCACCCTCCGGAGACCGACCCCCACCCCCTGAAGCGGGCTTCCCCACCCCCGACCGACTTTTCGAAGCGGAGTCTTTCACCCCCCCCCCCCCCCCCCCCCCCGGAGACCGACTCCGATCCCCGCTCGTGTGGAACTGCTTCGTTCCAAACTGCTGGGAAGGGATGCGGAGAGGAGAAAGGGGACCCAGTCGCGAGGGAGAGGCCGAGGTGGGAAGAGTGATCAGGTTGGGAGGTGAAAGGGTAGGTGTTGATGGAGAGTGGTCCCTGGTAAGTAAATACTTAAGATGGTCTTTGGGTGAAAATAAAGTTGCATTCGATTATTATTCCTGCTTTGCTGGTCTAAATCATTTAACCAAGCAATACTCACGATGCAGTGTTAGTGAAAGAAGGAGGGGATGAGGCCCTTCAGATCACTCAATCCTTTCCATTCATCAAGCACACATTTTACTGTCCTCACATCCTTATAACTGGTCCCAAACCCCAACACTCGTTCACAAAGTGGGTGGAAAACAAGGGTATCATGGAAATTTACAAAATTGTCACAGGATTAGATAGGTGGGATACAGAGAGAATGCTTCTCCTTCCTGACAGACTCGGTCAAATTTGGGATCGAGATAAGAGAATATTTCTGATATGGTGGCAACCCTTTGGTAGGTGTCATTCCCCATTCAAAACTGAGATTAACTGATTTCTCAACATCAAGGAACAAGGGAATAGTGCTACAAAACAAGAGGTAAGGCAAAACAAGGGTGTGTTCTTATCCCTTGATATCCAAAGTCTGTTGATCTCTGACTTCAATGTACAGTGGGACTGGGCTACCACAGTCCTCTTGTTTGGAGAGTTCAAAAGATTCACTCCCTCAAAGAGATGCAGCACAGAGACAGGCCCTTCAGCCCATGACTGAACTGGTCATCATCCACCCATTTAATATACTAACCCTGGATTAACTCCATTTTTAATTCTCCCCACCCAGATTCTAACCCTCACCCACATCCCAGGGGCAATTTGCTGTCACCAATTAAACCAGCCCTTCTTTGGGCTGTGGGAAGTAAAAAGAGCACCTGGAGGAAACCCACGCAGTTACAGGGAGAACATGCAAAATCCACCCCAACTGGACCCAAGCTCAGAGTTATACCTGAGTCTCTGGCACTATGAGGCAGTTCCTCTACCTGCTGTGCCATCCCTAAAGCCCCCACCTTCTTCAGAACACTACTCTGGGACCACCAAAGATCTGTGCACAATTAAAACAGCATTTTTATTTTGCAGCGTAGAAAAATTAAAAAGTTGCAAATGCTGGAATCTTGGGCAAACATAAAATTGCTGGAAGAACTCAGCAGGTCAGATAGCATTTGTGAGGGGGGAACATCATGTAATGTGGTAGAGTCAGGAAATACAGTCCCACCTCACCTGGAGAATCGATAAGAAACAGAAAGAAAAATAACATTTAACAATTCAACTTGGAAGAAAACATACATCTAAACTTTACCAGAATGTCACCAAAGAAAAAAAAACCTGCAGTAATGACCTCTGAGGTCCAACGAGTCGGAGATGGCAGTCGGAAGCAGAGACCTGCTCGAAGGAGGAAGCCTGGGCCCAGCCCCTGTGAAAAAGATTTACCCGCTGGAGGGAGCAGTGGTGCGTCTTCACTGCTGGAACAAACGGACTTTGATGAGGATAAGCTCGAGCGCGGAGGAGAAAATAGAGGATGAAATTAATGGAATAGATAAAATGAAGAATGAAATGGATGGATGGTCTGCAGAAATAAATAACATATGGGGGAAAAAATGAACATATTAGAAAACTTTATCAGAAGGAATTATATCAAAATTGTTGGTTTTAAAGAAGGAATTGAAGGAGCGGAGCCTATACTCTTCTTCCAGGAATGGTTGCCTAAGGTTTTGGGCGAGGATAACGTTGGAACACATATTAAGATTGAAAGGGCACCCTTATGCCCCATACTACATCGGACCAAAAGCCATGTTTTGTATTGATTAAATGTTTAAGGTATCAAGACAGAGAAAAAAATACTTAGCGCAGGGGCAAAGGGAGCAAAGGCAAGAGGAGGACCATTAGAAGCCGAGGGAGGCAAAGTATTATTCTATCCAGATATAAGTGCAGCATTGCTGAAATGCAGATGGGAATCCAACCCAGTAAAAAGATCCATTTGGCAGAAAGGGTATAACTTTGTGCTCTGCAACTCTGAAGATTATAATGCTGGGTGGTGAAAAGAGATTTTTTTTGGATCTTCAACATGCAACAGACTTCGTGAATCAATTACCAGAATCTAAAGATTGAAATGGTGTATACTTTTTAAGAAAAGTTTTCTTTTTTTACATATTCCTCTTGCATATAAAGAATGAAATATTATTACTTTGGGAACACTCTGGGGGACTAGGGATGGTGGGGACCTGACTTCTGTCACATCATGTGTATGTGTGGCCTTTGCCACAACCAGTAAAATGGAGGGGAGTGGTGTTGTAAAATCTATTATCAGCGCTATTCAGGGGGAATTCTTTATTTCTATTTCCTTTATTTCTATTTTACTACCCTTCTCTTTTTTCCATTGGGATTTTTGGAGACCATGTGTTTTGCTCCAGAGGATAAGGATTAATCAATCTATGAGGGGGAGGGCATGGGTCAAAAGACCGGGAAGGGGTAAAGGATTTGATTTGATGATCCTCTGTAGGGATGAGCAATATAGTGAAATTTATAAGTTTTAATTTTAATGATTTGAAGAGGCTGGTGGAGAGAAAGAGGATATTGACACATTAAAAGAATGGGGGCTGACCTGGCCTTCCTTCAAGAAACTTACTGAATTGAAAAAGATCATCAAAAATTAAAGAGAGATTGGGTTGGTCAGATCATAGCTTTTTCTTTTATCTCAAGAGCAAGAGAGTAGCAATTTTGATATGGAAAAATCTTCCAGTTAGAATACAGGATGTAGGTAGGTTCGTAATAGTACACTCCCAGATATATTCTGAACCCTGATGAATTTGTATGCTCCAACCACTGATGATAAGAAATTTATTAATGAAACTTTTTTTCAAATTTGCAGATGCGCATGAAAACATCTTAGTAGGAGGGGATTTTAATTTTTGTCTGCATCCAGTTCTAGATAAATCAACAAGGGTAGTTGTTAAGTCAAAGGTTGAGAAAGCTTCCTTGGTATTAATGAGAGAACTGAAGTTAATGGATGCCTGGAGAAGATCTCATCCAAGGGAGAGGAACTATTCTTTCTATTCTATTCTATTCTACTCTAGGATAGATTTGTTTTTGTCATCAATTCAACTACAGGGTGGGATCATGGAGGCTGAATATAAAGTGAGACTCTTATCAGATCATTCACCTCTGGTATTGACAATTTCAATGCCGGATAAGCAAAAGGTGGGTTACAGATGGCGCTTTGATTTATTTCTGTGGAGAAGATCGGACTTTTGTGACTTTATAAGGAGGCACATTGAAATGTTCTCTAATACTAACTGTAATTCAACCACTTATAAATTTATTAAATGGGATGCTCTAAAAGCATATTTAAAAGGACAAATAATAAATTGAACTTCAAAGATTAAGAAAAAATAGACAAGGGAGATGGAAGAATTAGAAAAGGAGCTTCAGCAAAGGGGTTCTGAAGAAAAATGTACTTATTAATAAAAAGCTCAAGTACAATATATTACAAACATATAAGACAGAAAAAGCAATATTAAGAACTAAACAAAGATATTATGAGCTAGGGGAAAGAGCCCATAAAGTCCTTTCTTGGCAGTTGAAAACAGAACAGGTCTCAAGCACAACCAATGCGGTCAAAACAGATACAAATAGGACTTCTTACAAACTGCAAGAAATTAATGAGGGTTTTAGATAATTTTATTTTAAATTATATCAATCAGAATCTCCAGAATATTTTAATAAAATTGAAGAGTTCCTCTCACAATTGGAACTTCCAAATTTAAATTTAGAAGAACAGGAAGGACTCAATGCCCCTTTCACTCAGATGGCAAAGGATGTTCACTATCTCTGGCTCTCTTTACCTTGGCGAAGCAGTTCAGCAAGATCCAGACATTAAGAGATTCAGGGTTCACCAGCAAGAATATAAGATTAATTTATTTGCAGATGATGTATTGATATATTTGACAGAACCAGTAACTTCATTACAGAAATTGTAATCAAAACTGGAAGAGTATGAGGTAAGTCTCAGGTTGTAAAATAAATTGGGATAAGAGCAAAATTATGCTGCTTATGGGTGGAGATTATAGTCAATATCAAATAAATACTCAATTTAAATTGCCGCTGAATAGGATAAAATATTAAGGGATTAAAACATAATAATTTACAGAATTTTTACAAATTAAATGATCTTCCCTTGCTTAAAAAGGTTGCAGAGAATTTGAATAGGTGGATTGCTCTGCCAATAATGCTAGTTGGTAGAGTCAATTGTTTAAAAATGAACACATTTCCAAGAGTACAATTATCTCTTTCAGACACTGCCCATGCTTTTGCCTCAGATTTTTTTTCAGGAACTAAATGAACATGTCAGAAAAAAATTCCTTTGGAAATTTTTGGGCAGCCCAGATAAATTTCTTACCTTCCTATTCAAGGGAGGAGATAAATCTTCATGGGTGAAAATAGAATTGTATAAAGTGAGAGAGAAAATAGCAGAGGATTTTATGAAAAATGGGATTCAAAATTAATATCTGGTGAGAAAGCAGCCCCCTTATTCAAAAATATAATTAATATTTGGAGCAAAATAAATGACCAGATTGGGACTCAGGGGGAACTATCTCCAAAAACACTCCTGATTCAGAATAGGCTTGTACCTTAACAATGGGTAATAAGATTTTAGATACCTGGTCCCAAAAAAGGATCGTGTTCATTGAGGGTTGTTATGAGCAGGCGTAACTTGCGTCATATGAACAATTTAAAAATAAGTCTGGTTTTGCTAACAATACAATATTCTGTTATTTTCAGGTAAGAGCATACTTAAGGGGTAAACTGGGCCCAACAGTGACTCTATCAAAGTGAAGTGATGTGGAGATTCTGATTCAAAATGCAAAAATAAATAAATTTACTTCAGCAACGTATCTCTTACTTCAAACGGGAACCCCTAAACAGGGGGTACGTAAGTTTAGACAGAAATGAGAATCAGACTTAAATGTAAGTATTGGTGATTTAAAGCTGGTCTGATTTATCTCGAGATCATATGATAAGTATAATAAATGTAAGATACAGATTGGTGCAATATAATTCTTGCACCAGTTATATCTCAAAAATAAAATAAATTGATATTAGTCATTTTGGATCACTGCTTTAGGTGAGGTGAGGAGATAGGAACTTTTTTACATTCAACTTGGGTATGTTCTAAGGTAAGATCCTTTTGAGTAGATCTGAGGAAACTCTACGAGCAAATTGCAGGAATTCAATTTCCACAGAACCTAGAACTATTCTTACTGGGGAATATTGCCAGTGTGAGACCTAAAATGAGGTTGTCCCAACATCAAACTTCAAGATCGCATTGGCAGTGACAGAAAAATGTATAGCAGTAATTTGGAAGTCTGATTCACATCTTGGAATGTGGAAATGCCTAGTTGTGTCCCCCTTGAGAAAATTACCCAGAACTTAAGAAATAAGTATGGTATGTTTTTTTTAAATATGGCAGCCATATCTACAAAATGTAGGTACATATTTTTAATTGTGTCCCATCTCACCAACGGTAAATCATGAAGATGTCAAACTTTTGGGGTAGACGATGGATCCCCAACAATTTCTCTATTTCTCTTTCTTTCTTTCCTTCTTTTTACTGCATTTCTTTGAGATTTTCTTTCTTTATTAATTTTAATGGGAGGGTGCGGGATTATAGTCATCATGTATCAGATTATTATTTCTACTCGATTCAATTTTTTCTTTGCATTTGTTGATTGCATGTTTTGATTTAAAAACATCAATAAAATATTCCAAAAAAAGACAGCATCTGTGGGTAGAAATGGTCAGTCACTGTTTCGGGTCGGGAACTTTAATCAAGAGAAAAGTGGGTGATAATCATGTCTAAGAGAAAGAATGTCGGGGTGGGATCTGGAGATGATAAGTTATAGGACAGAAGGCATAGAGAGGGGGTAAGAAAGGTTGGAGATTAAAAAAAAGGAAAAAACTAAGGAAAATTAAGGAGTAGGTAAAGCGGGGATGAAATGAGCAGGGAAGGGGTGTGGGTTGGGTTACCTAAACATCAATTTCATGCCATTGGGTTTAAGGCTGTCCAAGAGGAATATGATGTGTTGTTCCTCAAGTTTACACTTCCAGGAACTTCAAACTTAGGCCCGCAAACTGTATGCCGTAGCAAGCAAGAATTTCAATGCACCTGTACATTGTACTTATGTATACAATAACAAACTCTCATCATCTTCTCAATAATGTGGCTGACACCTTATCCTGAGGGTTATTTTGCCCAGGTAAATTACATCCTCCCATATACACCTTGAGTGGATTGAGTGGTAAAACATAATGCAGGTAATCTGCTGTGTCAGGGAAAGTCAAGCTGAGCAGAAAGCTGCCCCTTGATTTCATTCTTCACAAAGATATCTGCCTTACTTTAATCTAATACCTTGGTTTTCAAAATAATGTTTGCCCTCATTATCAAAAGATCAGTGCAACGGGTTTGTATCTAGCGCTGTCTGTTTGTATGTTTGCCTGCATTTTCTTCTGGTTCCTCCCTTTTTACAAAGATGTACAGGGTTAGTGAATTCATTGGTATTGGTCACAAAGGTGGATTTGGGGGACAGAGCTTGTTAGTTAGAAGGTTGTGCTGTTTCTCAAAAATTAAAATAATTTTTTCTTCTTCTGTATTAAGGAGATGGACTCTGGATCAGAAGCCACTCTGTCAACTGGAGGTTTGATATGTGGAGTGTGCTCTAACCTGCTGAGGAGACCCAAGCTGCTTCCATGTCTTCACAGTATCTGCCTGGAGTGCCTGGAGAATGTGTGGGCAGGGAAAAACTTGGCCACTTGTCCCATCTGCAGTGCCCCCGCAGACAGGGACGTCACCAAGATACAAGACAACGCATTCCTGGCCAATCTGTTGAGCAAACACCAGCTGTGGCAGAGGATTGGTGCAGGGTTGGGCATCTGCTGTGACCTTTGCCAGGCATGTGGCATAGATGAGCCCGCCACCTCCCTCTGCTTCCAGTGTGATCAGTTCTTGTGCCTGAGGTGCTACCACAGCCACCAGCTGTTGACTGAGAAGTTAGGGCACCTGGTGAAGTTGCTGGATAATCTGAAGGTGCTCTCCTATGAGGAATTTCTCACTCTGGTATGGAATGAGAAGCAGATTGTTTGTCCAATGCACACAGATCAACAGATCAGGTAAGAATTACCTTCTCATGCACAGTTCCAACAGGTGATCCAAACTATATTGAGTGAAACAGGAAAGTGAGCAAACGCTGTGTTTATAGTAAAACACAAAAATGCTGATTGAACTCAACAGGTCTCGCAACGTCCATAGGAGTTAAAGATATATAACCAACATTTGAAGTCGGGCTCAGGCCCGAAATGTCAGTTATAAACCTTTACCTCCTATAGATGCTGTGAGACCTGCAGAGTTCCTCCAGAATTTCTGTGTTTTTACTAGAGCCAAACTATATTCCCTTGGTGTTCAAGAATGTAAGAAACTGGAGCAGAGGGAGGCCATCTAGCATGTCGAGCCTGCTCCACCATTCAATAATCTGGCTATGAACTCAGTTTCACCTACCTGCCCATTCCTCATAACCCTTAATCCTCTTATTCTTCAAAAATTCATTAATGACCCAGCCTTCACTGGTTCCTTGGGAAGACAATTCCACAGATTTGCATCTCTCCTGAAGAAGCAGTTTCTCCTCAACTCTGTCTTAAATCCCTTCCCCCACGATTGAGACTACGTCCCCTTGTCCTAGTTTCTCCTGCCAGTAGAAATGACCTCCCTGCTTCTATCGTATCTATATCATATTTTTAAGATCACCCCCCATCTTTCTTTGCAATGAATATTGTCCCAAACTACTTAATCTCTCCTTATAAACTTTCACCCTCATTATCAGAATCAATCGGTGAACTTCCTTTACACTGCCTCCAAAACCAGTACAGTAAAAGCCCTGGTATCGGTCACCGATGGGGATTGATAGATGCTGGATAAGTATATTTTCCAGTTGCTTGAGACTTATTCTTACAATGCCTAATTAATACACTGACATTAAGAATAAACCTTTTAAAAGACAAAAGACAAACATACTATACTGTACTTACACTGAACAAACTTCTTGCACGAACATATAAATCTTAAAGTATCTTACTTTATTTTCAGTCACATTCTTTGAAAATATTTAACCATCACACCATCGCTGAATCTCCATGAAGCTGCCCAAAAGCCAAATAATAACATTATAGTGTGGGTTGTGTGCAAGCTCAGTGAAAGAACTGAGACAAGCAGGCTGTGAGCTCGTTAAGCACAACTGATTTTCTTTGAAGTTCGCACTGCAGCCTTTAAGGCCATCCAGAACCTGCCCTCGTGTACTGGAACTCGCATGCACTGACGTAAGCACATACACGTACTTCCAGTCTGTACTGGATGAGATGGACCTGCGATGCCATCTTTGCCAGGGCTGATCGCGCGTGACAACTGGGGCCAGTTCGCCGCTGCAATAATGTGTGCCGCCACACAACCCCACCCCCACCCGACCCCACCAAGAACCCATGGCCGGTGGTCTCACTGTGCATTGTAGGTGAGGTCTGCTGCTTTGGTAGCCAACCTCTACATGTACTGGTTTGAGGTGGTCCAGGGTGAAAAGTTCCTATCTGGCCTGATGTCAAGAGTGAAAGTAGATGCATTTCTCTGAAGCACCTTGTAGGGTCCTAAATAGGGATGGTGGAGGGGTGGCCAGTGTCCGCCCCTGTGAACAAACACATAGTCGCAGGTGGCAGTGTCACGATGGTGGTGGTGGTGGTGGTGGTGCGAATGATCCCATTTTGTTTCGCAGTCTTTCCAGTACGATGGCGGTGCCGGAACCTTGCCCTGGTGGTGAAGGGAAGAATTGGTCATAGACCAACTCTGCTGAGGAGGTCTTGAGGTCATCCTTCAGCACTGTGCGGATATCGAGGAGGACCCATGACAGTTCATCTACCCAGCTTGGCCTCTCCAGTCTTGCTATCAGTGCCGACAAGGCGGCGATGAAGATGCTCAACTAGTTCTTTGGACTGGGTGTGGTAGGCAGTGGTGCGGTGTAGATGGGTGCCCATGAGTTTGGAAGAGTTCATTCCAATGGGCGGAAGTGAATTTGGCCCTCCTGGTCGGTAGTTATGTGTGCTGGAATTACAAAGCGCGAGACGTAGGTGGAGAGGAAAGCTCTGGCACAAGAGTCGGTGGTGGCATCTGACCATCGGGTGAATCTCCCGAACGACCTCGGGAGACTGGCAAGGGGCCTACTTTCTTGAGGTGGACATGCTGGAACGTGCGATTCGTGCGTCAAAGTTTTGGAGGCAGGGTTTGGTGTGCCACTGAACCTTCACCGTTTGTCAGTGTGTGTAGGTTTTTGCCCATTCGCTAACTTGCTTCTGCAGCCTGTGTCAGATGAAGTGGGAGGATATCATCTGTACTGTCATTCAATTGGAGGGATGGGAAAGGCCGTGTAACATATCAAAAACCATTCATTGCCATTGGGTGGGGACAATTGGTCGGGGTTGGCCAGGGGAGATGTCACAAAGTAAAGTCACGCCATTGATATCCAGTGGGAGGTCTCAGAACTGCAGACTCATGATTGCCATCATGAAACTGTAGGTCTTGAGATCATCCTGTTAGGCTTGAGCCAGGTCGTGGTAGCTGATGCCATGTGACAGGGCATGAACATCCAGCCTGGAGAGTGCATTGGCGACCACGTTCTCTTTGCCCGAGAGAAGGTGGGTGGAGGTAGTGAATTCTGAGATGTAAGATAAGTGCCACTGATGCTGGATGGACCACGAGTCGGAGGATTTGTAGAATGCAAACTTCAACGGCTTATGGTCTGTGTAGACTGTGAAAGGCTGCCCCTCCAACAAGTAGCGGAAATGGTGGACGACCAGGTAGAGGGGTAGCAGCTCTCTGTTGACCACAGTGTACATAAGTTCAGGTGACAGCTGAAAAAGGTGAGGTGCCTCCAGGTGTTGTCCACGAACTGTTCCAGAATGCGTCAACACCGAGGGCTGTGGGCATGTCCATGTGTCGGTGGACAAGCATCGTTGGGGCAGCCAGGGCCTCTTTGGTTTTCTGGAAAGCAGCCTGCACCTCATCAGTCCACTCGAGGTCACTCTTGGAATTTGATGTTAATGCGAAGAGTGGACGCATGATACTGGCAGCTGAGGGGATGAACCTGGTGTAAATGTTCACCATGCCCACAAAGTTTTGCAGTCCTTTCAGTCATTGGTCTGCCGAACTATCAGATGGCCTTCACCTTGTTGGATAAAGGAGTGGCGCCACTCTTGGTGATTCTGTGGCCCAAGAAGTTGATTTCCTTGAGGCTGAGCTGGCACTTCACCAGGTTGACGGTGATGCCAAAATCAGCCAGTCAGTCAGAAAGCTAGCGAAGATATTTTGATGTTCTTGCTCGCTACCAGGATATTGTCCAGGTTGATGAAGAGGAAAGGCAAGTCTCTGCTGACCACGTCCATGAGGCTTTGGAAGATCTGGGCTGTGTTTTTCAGGCCAAATGACATGCAAAGAAACTCAAAAAGGCCAAAAGGGTGATGATAAAGGTTTTTTGGAGATTATCCAGCTGAACGGGGATCTAGTGGTATCCCTGGATTGGGTCGACCTTAAGAAGAAGCATGTGCCGTTGAGGCTTGCTATGAAGTCTTGGATGTGAGAGATTGGATAATGGTCTGGCATCATTGCATTGTTGAGGCATCTGTAGTCTCCACAGGGTCTCCAGCTGCCATTGAACTTGGACACCAAGTGGAGGGGAGAGGCCGATAGACTGTCGGACCGGCAGACAATACTGAGTTCTTCCATGCGCTTAAACTCTTCCTTAGCGAGATTGAGCTTGTCAGGGGCCAGACATGGTGCTCAAGAATGCACTGGCGGGCCTGTGGTTGCTTTGTGGTGCTGTATGCCATGCTTCAGCATGGCAATGGCTGGCTTGTTGGACGTGCAGAGGGGTACTGTCTGGAAGATCCGAGTGGACGAGTCGTTTGCCCTGGAGGTCTACCAATAGCCAGTGTGCCTGCAGGAAATCTGTGCCAAGAAGATGTTTGTCCATGGATGCCAGTGTGAATTGAAAGTGATCTCGCCAAAATGTACAGGGATGTGCCTCTTGCCAAAAGTTTTAATGGCGGTATTGTTAGCTGCATGTAGGGTGGGGCCATGAGGTCTCATGCATGTCTCAAATGACGTAGGGGGAATGACGCTGATTTCTGCACCCGTGTCCATGAGGAATCTGCAGCCTGAGATCCTGTCCCAGACGTGGAGTAGGCTGTACGGCTGGCCAGCCTCCATGGCCACTTATGGTGACTGACCCTGTCGTTTCCCTGAAATGAGCACAGCATGCTCCTGTGCCCCACTGTTGATGGTAGAAGCACCATTTTGGGTCAGGCTTTTCAGTTCATGGGCAGGGATGTTTTTGCTCATGTGTTGGACTGACCTTGGGTGTTGGCTTGGTCAGTGGCCTTGTAATGTGGTTGACTGTGCCTGTGGGCTCACGTTTTGAGTGGTAAAGGAAGACTGCCCATGCTGTGACCTTTCGTGGGTCACTGAAGTCCATTTAGTAGCAGCTTAATGTTTTCAAGCATTTGCTCGAGAAACACCTGCTCGAACATGAGCCAGGGTTTGTGTCCCTCTGCCAAAGTGAGCATCTCGTCCATGAGAGCAGACGGCATCTTGTCCCCTAAACCATCCAGGTGAAGGAGCCTGGCAGCCCTTTCGCGTTGTGATAGCCCTTAAGTGCTAATGAGGAGGTTCTTTGGAGCCACGTATTTACCTTCCTCTGGTGGCGCCTGGATGAGTCATCGACTCGTGAGACGGCTTCCTGGTCGAGCGAGCTGATGACATGGAAGTATTTTGTCAAATCTGAGGTTATCTGTTTGATCTGGAACTGGGCTTCTGCTTGGCCGAACCAAGTGCAGGGCCTGTTCATCCAGAATGTGGACAGCTTTAATGCAACAGCACCGACAACTGTGGGGTCCATTGTGTCGAGTCTTCAGAACTTGGAGATTTGTTGGGGTCACCAATGTATTGGGTTGTGCGTGAGCGCAGTGAAAAGAACTGAGACAGCAGTCTGTGAGCTCGTTAAGCACAAGAGATTTTCTTTGAAGTTCACACTACAGCCTTTAAGGCTGTCCGGAGCCCACCCCTCGCATACCGGAACTCATGTCATGCTGACATAAGCACGTATCCAATCTTCCGGTCTGCACTGGAAGAGACGGACCTGTGATGCCATTTTTGCCACGGCTGCCCAGCTGACGACGCACGACAAGCGGGGCCGTTCGCCACTGCATTTATGTGGACTGCCACAATAGATAATTAACCATGTTCCCTCAAGTGTACAGTTAAAGCCTCTGACCAGGGCGACTCTTACTAAGCAGGAATAAGAGAAGTTTTAAGAGACTCACCCCAATGGTGAGCGGCATCATCCACCTCTTCATCCTGGGTGACACCATTTAATTCAAACACAACTTTATTCAAACAGCTGCTACAAGCAAAGCACGACCAAGGCCCTCCACTGGCTGAATATTTGTTCCCATATTCACAAAAAGTTTATTACTTCAGGGAACATTTACTTTTACCGTTTTAAACTTGCGTATTTTTTACCCACTATTTTATTATTCATTTTAATTTTTAAAATTTATTTTCCTTGATTTTTTGCCGGTTGCTTGAATTCCGGTAGGGATTTCACTGTACATCCTTTCACAAGTCAGGACACCAGAACTTGCTTGGATTCAGGATGTGACCGCATAATTTGGAGGGAGGATTGATCCTTGGGCTGAAGGCTTATTGCACAAACTCAAGCTGAGACTGCTGTTGTAAACACGTGCTTCCTGTCCACCAGAAAAACTAAGGGATAGGAATAAAACTGGTCAACTAAATAGATAAAGAGTTGTGGGAATAGGTCTGTAGTAAATGGACTGAGAGAATTAGTAAAGACTTACAGAGTGTCAATGGATATTTGTGGTGTAGCAGTTTTGTTTATTGGAGTATTTTGGGTTCTTCATCCAAGTCTTATTAAAATATTAAGTTGCAAATGAAATTATGATTATCCTATTTTCATTAAATCTGCATTAAATTTATTAGAATAATGGCTTGACTTTATACAGTCTATTATCCAGATGTTAATTGTTTCCCAGTACTTTGGAAGTATATGATCTGTAGGATATCCCATACTCAATGAGGGAGATGTGGAAAGACTAATAGACATTGGGTGACACAGTGGTGTAGGTGAAAGTGCTGTGCCTCACCGCTCCAGTGATCCTGGTTCGATTCTGACCTCCGGTGCCATCTACATGGCATTCGGACATTTTCCTGGTGACTGCTCTGGTTTCCTCTTGTGTCCCAAATGCGTGTTAGCCGGAAGGTTAATCGGCTGCCGTAAATTGCCTCTGAGAGCGGCATTTGATAGGAATGTAGGGAAAATGACATTGGGGTTGGTTAAAAAGGGTAGCTGACGGTCAGCTCGGACCTGATGAGCCGAAGAGCCTGTTTCCCCTCTGTCTTGTCTAACACTGATATGCACTAAAGAAGAAGGCCATCAACATAACAAACCTGTGTCAACCCTCTGGAGGAACAGCCCACTGGTGCCACAAGGTCAGGCTGCAGAGACAGAAACACTGGGCCAAATGGCATGAGCAGATAGCTGACAGAAGAAATGGCGAGTTTCAGTGCAGACGGAGAAAGAGAGATGCCTGAGGCTGCAGAACTCAATGTTGAATCCGGGAAGCCAGTGGCAGATAATAAGAGCAGGATTGGATGGAGAATTAAAATGACAGGGTCTCCTGTTCAGGCGCAGCGCCATCATCCAATCTGCGTTTGGTTTTGCCCATGTGGATTACAGTGCAATACATAAAGTTGCATGAGAAACTCAGCAGATCATGAAGCATCCATCGGAAGTAAAAGGTTTTGGGCCTAAGCCCTTTGTCAGGTAGAAGCAAAATAAGGTAGGTGACTGAATTAAAAGGTGAGGAGAGGAGAGAAGGGAGAAAGGGACAGGGGAGGAGCACAGGAACTGGTGGGTACAGGTGGGAGGGTAGAAGAGAAAATAGCTGAGAAATGATGGGGAGAGGGTCGGAGATGGGCCCTGGTCGGAGAGGGAAGGGGGTGGGGAACTGGAGCAAAGGAGGCAGAGGGATAAAGAAAGAAAGAGACTCGCTTAAATGAGAGAAATGCAAGTGAATCACTGCTTCACCCAGAAGGACTGTTTGGGTCCCTGGATGGCAGGAAGAGATTAAAGGACAACCATGTCATCGCCCACAGTTGCTGGGAGGAAGGGGAAAGGAAAGAGTGGGACCAGGCATTGGTGAAAGAAGTCTTCCCTCCATAACACTGGATGTGGAGGCAAGGGGAAGATGTGAGTGGAGATGGAATCTCATTGAAGGTGGAGGGAATGATGATTGGTTGTGAAGGCTGGTGGGATGGGAAGTGAGGACCAGCCCAGAATACCAACTTGGTCAGCATAGATAAATTAGTCCAAAGGGCCTTTTCTGTGTTATATGGCTCAATGACCAGGGAAGAAGGGGGTGAGAGACTTTTTAGAATTTATTGTCATGAGCACGTCACAAAATTCATTGTTTTGCTTCAGCATTACAGGTACAAATATTGGGATGTTACATTTTTTTAAAAATTAGTGCAAAAATAAGAGAAAGTGATGTTGTATCTGTGGTTCATTGTCCATTCAGAAATATGATACAGAGGGGAAGAGCTATCTTTGTACTGCTGGGTGTTTGTCTTAAGTCTCCTGTACCTCCTTTCTGATGGAAGCAGTGTGAAGAGGGCATGGCCTGGGTGGTGAGGGTCCTTAATGAGAGAAGTTGCTTTCTTAAGACATCGCCTCTTTTTTTTAAAAATTTTTTATTTTTCACACCATAAATCACATTAGCCATGATACACACTTTTTCTTTTTCACACATATACAGTGACTTTTTCTCCCCCCCCCCTCCTCCCAAGCCACCCCCCCACCCACCCCTCCCATCCATTTTAAGACATCGCCTCTTGTAGATGTCCTCAGTGGAGTGAAGACTGATGTCCATGATAGCACTGGCCATTCACAACTCTCTATAGCTTTTACCTGCCCTGTGATTTGGCACCTCCATACCATACAGAATGCTTGCCATGGTACACTTGTAGAAATTTGCAAGAGTCTTCAGTGACTCTTCTCAAATTCCTAATGAAGAATAGCCGCTGGCGAGCTGCCTTTGTGATTCTTTGAACATGGAGGCCCCAGGATAGAACTTCAGAGATGTTGACACCCAAGAATTTGTAGTTCTTAAAACTTTTCCACTGCTGACCCCTTGATGAGGACTTGATTGTGTTCTCTTGATTTGGATGAGATGAGGTTGAGGGTTGTGGTAGAGGAAAGGTTTGCTGCTGTTGTTGCATCTCCATGGGACCACATTGATTTGTCTGTCCTCGATTTATTTTCAGTTTTTTCTGCAAGACGTGTTCAACCAGCATTTGTTGCAACTGTCTGTTGCTCCATCACATTCCGCAAGGTCACAGTTACCATGATGTTAAGCAGCAGGCTGTGCTAGAGGGGGAAATATTGAACCAAATGATGGAAACAGTACGGGAAAATTACAGTCAATTCACTGACAGCTGCTCAGAACTGATGTCCCTGAAGGAAAGAATGAATTTGATGAGGAGCGAAATCGAGGCTTCAATCAAACAACAGGCTTCTGCTGTCATGCAGGAAATCATTGATGAAGGAGACAGGTTGTTGAAGGAAGTGGAGGCAGTGCACAATGTGGAGCAGAGCAGGTTGGTTAACAACCTGACTCAAATAGTTCAGACCGTGAAAAGGATGGGTGCCGGGGACAAGCTGGCATCCGCTATTCTGAAACTTGGCACGAATGAAGAGATGGTAGAGATGTATGAGCCAATCAGATCTGCTCTGACTGCTCTGGAACAGGCCAAGCCCTTTGACATGAGCAGTGATGTCACAGTGATGGAATTCCAGGAATGCACTCTGGAAGCAAAGACTCTGCTTGGTATTCTTACACACAAAGAAGGTAAGTATTAATGTAGAAAACTTTTTTTTAAATTTTTTTAAATTTTTCACACTATAAACCACATTGATCAAGATACATACATTTTTCTTTTCAAATATATACAGTCTCGTTTTCTCCCCCCCCCTTCCCATCCCACCCTCCCTACCTCCCCTCCCATTCATTTAAAGTACAGAATCTAAGATACATTAAACCCGTCAAACAATGTTGTCACTCAATAAAAATAAACAAGAAATTCCACTGAGTCAATTCTTTTCATTTCCTTCTCCTTCTGTCATTTTAGGTGGTAGATGTCCCCAGTAGGTTTTCTCTATTGTGTTTCATGTATGGCTCCCATATTTGTTCAAATATTGTAATATTATTTCTTAAATTATATGTTATTTTTTCTAATGGAATACATTTATTCATTTCTATATACCATTGTTGTATTCTCAAGTCATCTTCCAATTTCCAGGCTGACATAATACATTTTTTTGCTACAGCTAGGGCTATCCTAACAAATCTTTTTTGTGCACCATCCAAATCAAGTCTAAATTCTTTGTTTTTTATGTTACTTAGGAGGAAGATCTCTGGGTTTTTTGGTATATTGCTTTCTGTGATTTTATTTAATATCTGGTTTAGATCTTCCCAAAATTTTTTCACTTTCTCACACGTCCAGATTGCATGAATTGTTGTTCCCATTTCCTTTTTACAACGAAAACATCTGTCAGATACTGTTAGGTCCCATTTATTTAACTTTTGAGGTGTAATGTATAGCCTGTGTATCCAGTTATATTGTATCATACGTAACCTCGTGTTTATTGTATTTCTCATGGTTCCAGAGCATAACTTCTCCCATGTTTCCTTCTTTATCTTTATGTTTAAATCTTGTTCCCATTTTTGTCTAGTTTTACCATTTGTTTCCTCATTCTCCTTTTCTTGCAGTTTAATATACATATTTGTTATAAATTTTTTGATTATCATTGTGTCTGTAATCACATATTCAAAATTACTTCCCTCTGGTAACCTCAGACTGCTTCCCAATTTGTCCTTCAAGTAGGATTTCAGTTGGTAGAATGCCAACACTGTATCTTGAGTTATATTATATTTATCCTTCATTTGTTCAAAGGATAGTAATTTATTTCCTGAGAAGCAATTTTCTATTCTTTTGATCCCTTTTTTCTCCCATTCTCTAAAGGACAGGTTATCTATTGTAAAAGGGATTCGTTGATTTTGCATCAGTATTAGTTTTGGTAATTGGTAATTTATTTTATTCCTTCCTACATGAATCTTCTTCCAAATATTGAGCAGATGATGTAATACTGGAGAATTCCTACGTTGTACCAATTTTTCATCCCATTTATATAATATATGTTCAGGTATCTTCTCACTTATTTTATCTAGTTCTAATCTAGTCCAATCTGGTTTTTCCCTTGTTTTATAAAAATCTGATAGGTATCTTAATTGTGCGGCTCTATAATAATTTTTAAAGTTTGGCAGCTGTAAGCCTCCTTGTTTATACCATTCTGTTAATTTATCTAGTGCTATCCTCGGTTTCCCCCCTTTCCATAAAAATTTCCTTATTATTTTCTTTAACTCCTTGAAGAATTTCTCCGTCAAGTGTATTGGCAATGCCTGAAATAGGTATTGTATCCTTGGGAAAATGTTCATTTTAATACAGTTTATCCTTCCTATTAGTGTTAGTGGTAAGTCTTTCCAATGCTCTAAGTCGTCCTGTAATTTTTTCATTAGTGGATAATAACTGAGTGTATATAGATGGCCAAGGTTTTTATTTATTTGTATACCTAGGTATCGTATTGCTTGCATTTGCCATCTGAATGGTGATTCCTTCTTAAATTTTGAGAAATCCGCATTATTCATTGGCATTGCTTCACTTTTATTTGCGTTAATCTTGTATCCCGACACTTCTCCATATTCCTTCAATTTCTTATGTAATTCTTTTATTGATATTTATGGTTCTGTTAAGTATACTATAACGTCATCTGCAAATAAACTGATTTTATATTCCTTCTCTTTTATTTTTATCCCTCTTATTTTATTTTCTGTTCTTATCAGTTCTGCCAGTGGTTCTATAGCTAATTCGAACAGTGAGGGAGATAGTGGACATCCCTGCCTAGTTGATCTGCTTAATTTAAATTGGCTTGATATATAACCATTTACTGTCACCTTCGCCAATGGTCCCTTATATAATGCTTTAATCCAATTAATGTATTTCTCAGGTAGGTTGAACCTCTGTAGTACTTTGAATAAATAATTCCATTCTACTCTGTCAAAGGCTTTCTCTGGGACTAAGGCAACGCCACTATTGGCGTCTTGTTTCCTTGAACTGCATGGATTAAGTTAATGAACTTACAGATATTGTCCGTTGTTCGTCTTTTCTTAATAAATCTTGTTTGATCTAGTTTTACTATTTTTGGTACATAGTCAGCTAATCTGTTTGCTAATAGTTTAGCTATTATCTTATAATCTGTGTTAAGTAAAGATATTGGTCTATATGACGCTGGTGCGAGTGGATCATTCCCTGTCTTTGGTATTACTGTAATTATTGCTGTTTTGCATGAATCTGGTAAGCTTTGTGTTTTATCAATCTGGTTGATTACTTCCAGGAGGGGAGGAATTAATAAGTTTTTAAATGTTTTATAGAATTCTATTGGGAATCCATCCTCTCCTGGTGTTTTATTATTTGGTGGTTTTTTTATTATCTCTTGTATTTCTACCATTTCAAATGGTTCTGTTAATTTGTTTTGTTCCTCTATTTGTAATTTTGGTAGTTCAATTTTAGTTAAAAATTTGTCTATTTTGTCTTCTTTCTCTTCGTTTTCAGTTTGGTATAATTGTTCGTAGAATTCTCTGAAGTTTTCATTAATCTCCGTTGGATTATATGTGATTTGTTTGTCTTTTTTCCTTGATGCCAATACTATTCTCTTAGTTTGTTCTGTCTTAAACTGCCATGCTAGAATTTTGTGCGTTTTTTCTCCTAGTTCATAATATTTCTGTTTTGTCTTCATTATGTTCTTCTCCACCTTATATGTTTGTAGTGTTTCATATTTTATTTTTTTATCTGCCAATTCTCTTCTTTTAGTTGTGTCTTCCTTCATTGCTAATTCTTTTTCTATATTTACTATTTCCCTTTCCAACTGCTCTGTTTCCTGATTGTAGTCCTTCTTCATCTTGGTTACATAACTTATTATTTGCCCTCTGATGAATGCTTTCATTGCGTCCCA